>NW_027495593.1:0-158292 GCF_021521415.1 Bidens hawaiensis | reverse complement strand
TCATCACTTTCCCATCCACACATTCATCCTCCACCTCAATCCATCTGGTACGCTCTTCAATTACCTCGTTCCAAATCAAGCAATTACTAGATCTGTCCGTTTAACTTTGCAACTGCTTAAAATGCTGCATTTGCCAGCTTCATTTCGCATTTTTTTTATCCCTAGGGTTTATATTTAACCCTTTGTTATTTAGGGTGAAAAAACCCTAAAATCTGTTACATTAATTTGAATTCTGCTCCAATACTATATACACGGGGCTTATTATATTATTATATAATTATATATTTGTGTTTTCAGTTTGATGATTATGTCACTCACTACGACGTCAATGTTGCTGCAAATCGGAGCTCAGCTGGTGATTCCGGCAGACCGATTCAGAGGTAACCTCTTATATTATTATTATCTCAAATCGAAGCGTTTTGTTACGACATTATTTCGTATCCATAGTTACCTAGGGTTTGTTAATGCCTACATGTTCTATGGTGTTTCTTTAATTCTATGCATAGTTGCGTGTAACCGTGTGTTGTTTGATTGATAATTAGTGTTAATGAACAACGTTTCGATCGATTTTGAGTACAATTTGATCGATTTTGAGTACAATTATTAGTGATTTATGATGATGATTATTAACAGTATTGATTCAACCGAAAACTCATTCGACTGCGATTACGATATCGCGGATAAGAATGGAAATGCTGATGATAATATTATGAATTACGAATCGTATGAGAAGGAGGAAGAGGAGAAATTAGGGTTTGTGAGTGAGGATAATTGTGTTGGTAACCAAAACGACGTCGTTTGGTCAACCAGCAAAAAGGCCCAATCTGTCACAAAATCCCGTCGTAATAAGAAACGGGCCGTGGCTGTTACATCAAAGCAAAATGAGTTTTATTATTATTCGGGATTTGGTCCATCGTGGGGCAAGAAAAGAGGTGGAAACAAATGTACAACTTTAGATGCATGTGGTACTACTATTGCTAGTGCCACTAGTGGTGTTGGTGATATGGATATGGATATGGATATTGATATGGATGTGGATGTGGTGAAGGATGAGAAATGGGGCGAGCCTGGCACGACCACGATGAGAACTGTGTGGTCGTGTCGGGAAGGGCCCGGAGTGGATTTTTTTGATGATGTAGAAGAAGAAGAGAAACAAGAGGAGAAAGCCGTGAAAAAGAGAGGGAGGAAACCGGTCAAGGAACGGTCGTTGAAATCGTTGATGTAGCAAAATGTAACCGTGTTCGGGTTTGTGTTGTTTTGTGTTGGTGTTTTAGGAGGTTTGGTTTGGAAGGTCTTTTGTTATGAATTGTAGTTGTGTTGTGGTTTTTATTTAAACCTTGTTTTTTTTTTGTAGTATCTTTTATGTTGGATCGGTTTCCTATAGTAGAATTAGCGGTGGATGTGATAGTGGTTTGTTTAATTCTAGTAAAGAATCTAAAACATGTCTACTTCGTTTAAATTATATGTGTCGACAGTTATTAGTTATAAAGTCATTATTGTTCATATAGCAATTTTAATTTGTCTAAAAAACAAGTTATCGTGTTAACTTATAATTTATTCATCCCCAGAATAAAACCGGAAAATGTATATATTCCTAAAATAATAAACCGACTTCTTACTCCCTTTCAAGTTGGAACGTGAAGATTACGAACGACCAACTTGCCAAGCAAAACATTTAGTTGCCCTCCTAAACAAATTGGTAAACAAATCAGGAATCGGTGGCTTTACTGTCAATGTTCAATTTAATTGATTTCACTTGACTTTATTTGTTCATGACAAAATAATAACAATTTAATTGATTTCACTTGAAGAGGTAGGTCCCAGCAGAGGTGGTTAGGACCCGCAAGACTCCCTTAAAAGGAGACGTCTGCGCAGTTGAACACGCAAGACTCCTTAAACGGACGTCTGCGCAGTTGAACCCGCAGACTTCACCATAGGGACGTCTGCGCCGCGACCTACCAAACCCGCAGGACCCACCACGCTCAGAGTTGTGACGACCTCACATGCGGTACGCAAGCTGGTCCCGCAGGAAATGCCTCCTATGGTTTCCAAGTAACCCGCCTGTTCCCGCAGGCGCGGGTACCCCGCCATTAGGGACTGGTCACCCGCGCAGCATGGCTACACGCATAAGGCTTAACACTCATAATAATTCAGTAGTCACCTGAAGAAGGAATGAGCAAAGTCGGGAACATTCCCGCATAAAGGCGGGAGGGGGAAAACTCCGCCTAAATGAGCCAGTCCGTATAATAATGGAGGATCTTTTGTGTGATACCTGACGAGGTATAGACAAAAGATCTGACTAACGATACGACAGCTCACTGACAGCAGCATGGCAGACAACACGCCACAGCACTGTGACCAATAGCCGCCGCCTGCTCACCAACTCCTGCCATACCACGTGCCTAGCCTGTAGTTGGTGGAAAAGGAAAAGTGAACAGCACGCCTGGTCACTGTCAGCCGCTGCCTATCCACCAATTACCAGCAGAGCACGTGTGTAGGCCACAGTTGGCAGAGTAGTAGGCCGGCTAAACCTCCTTGGAAACCCACCTTCGGCTATAAAAGACATCAAATGGTATTATCATTTCATCATCTAATATCTTGTATAATTTACCTGATAACTGCTCTAGTATTAATAATATACTTTTATATTCAAAGAGTAATATAGACTGATTCTCACGCCGGAGGGTGGTCACAAGGAGGAACCCCCCCTTTCTTAGTGACGAGCTCACGGTGTCTGTTTTGTAGGTTATCGGAAGAACCATCTTGCCGGAATTAACCCCTCGTGGGAAACGTCTATCTAACCCTCAGGTTACTCGTAATCTGTCGGGGTTCGACTGGTGTTTCTTCATTGCGCCATCCGTGCATAAAGCTAGAACTTTATTTTCTCCAGTTTTTTTCAAAATTCCTGGAAAGATGGTTAAGGATACTCCGTCCCGAAACCGAGTAACCAAGACACTCCGGTAATTACAACCCCAGCTATAAGGGGGAATACCGAGTACACAAACTTTACGAACACTACCCCAGCTACCCAAGCCGGGGCAAGTGAAGTAAATAATCAGACACTAGGGATTCACCGATACCCAGTTAGAAAATCAACAGACGAGGCTCCCCTGCCAAACACTCGATGAGGTTAAAACGTGGGCCGAAGCACGTCAAAGAGAGTTCCAAGCTGAGTTGGATGAACGTTTACGTTCACTTCAACAAGTGGAAGAATTCGAATACGACGATGATTCGGAGGAATCCGAGGAAGACGCGAACCCTCGTCATAAGGCGAAAGGGAAGCGTAAAGAAACGGATTCCCAACCGAGAAGGCGTTTTGGAGAAGCATTCAGTCCAATAAACGTGGGCAACAGCCCACGGGACTTCTCCAAAACATTCACGCCAACTGCGGCAAGGGCGGGAACGTCCAAATTCGCAAGGGACATTGCGGAAGCAATCGCCCCAAGAAGTGCCAAACAAATGTCCAACATAGGCACGTATGATGGTATTTCTGACCCTGACGATCACTTGAACAGATTCATCGCGGGGGCGACCGTCAGTAACTGGACGAACCCACGTGGTGTTATATGTTCCAAATGACGCTGGTCGGGGCAGCTAGAGCGTGGTTCGACCGTCTGCCGGTCCACCACATCTACGATTGGGCAGACTTCCAACAGAAGTTCAGCCAACACTTTAGTCAGCAAAGAAAGTACACTGAGGAGCAGTGGACAATCCTCAAGTGCGTCCGAGAGGAGGAAGAATCTTTGCCTGACTTCATCACTCGCTTCAACTCGAAGAAGCTAAGCCTGGGCAACGATTAGCGAAGATCTCGTTCGCAGCCGCTTTCATCCAGGGCGCAAACGACCCAGAACTCATCCGCACCCTAACGGGCAAAGATGGCATGCCATCCACATGGGATGCCATCATGACCGCAGCTAAACGCTTTGCGGAAACCGAGAGGCAACTGGGTAGAGATCTTCCACAGAGCACGAACCTCTACACCCAGAAGAGGGAAAACAACGTCCCTACCGCCCGAATGAACAAAAAACGGAAGTTGGGCATTTGGCAGTCAAGGGTAAACTTTGACACCCCGTCCGGCTTCCAACATCGGTTGGGCGGAAGAGATAACGTGAAACCGGAGAAGAACTCCAGGTGGACGCCACTCACAAAGAGTGTGTCCGAGATATTAGCTACGGAGGAGCTCCCGTGGCCAAAGGCTCCGTTTATCCGACATCGCCACAATGCTGACCGGAGAAAGTATTGTGATTTTCACAAAACCAAAGGTCACAACACTGAAGAATGCCTAGACGTAAAGGACTTGGTCGAAGCATTTGTCAAGGATGGGACACTCGCGCACCTTGTGGCGAAGTGAGCGTCGAGCAGGCTGATGCGTGAACCCCAGCTGGGGAAACGCACGAATAAAATCGCAGCTTCAACGGAGACTACATACTGCGTAAACAACGAGATCCCGAACAAGATACATGTCGGCTCGATGGTGCTCCCATCCAAGCCACGTCTAATGGGAGCTCAATTACACAGTTTATGTAGATCAATTCCAAATTTGTAAAGAAAAGGCCTAGAGCCACTTCTAATGGAAACGATTCTCCTTCAAATTGAAGCTGATGATTTTACATTTATATTTTATGAACTTTGCACATGGAGATGCCGGTATCCGCCGCATCAAGTGAAGAATCGTTGCGCAGGGAAGGCGGCAAAACCCGCACAAACCCAAAAGCATCAAACCTTCACGCAGGTCAGTTAAAGGGGAAAGGTTCAGCCATCCCACTATGTGAAAGTGCCGGTATATCCGCATGAATCCTGGTAGAGGAAGCTGAACACTAACCTATTAACAACCACGCGTTGAACGGTCGACTCGAACACTAATGCCGGTAGTCATCGCATCAAGTAAAGAGTCGTTGCGTGGGGAAGGCGGCAAAACCCGCATAAACCCAAAAAACGACAGGACCTTCACGCAGGTTAGTTAAAGGGGAAAGGTTCAGCCATCCCACTATGTGAAAGTGCCGGTATATCCGCATGAATCCTGGTAGAGGAAGCTGAACACTAACCTATTAACAACCACGCGTTGAAGGGTCGATTCGAACACTAATGCCGGTATTCACCGCATTAAGTGAAGAATCGTTGCGTGGGGAAGGCGGCAAAACCCGCATAAACCCAGAAAATGACAAGACCTTCACGCAGGACAGTTAAAGGGGAAGAGTTCAGCCATCCCACTATGTGAAAGTGCCGGTATACCCGCATGAATCCTGGTAGCGGAAGATGAACACTAACTCATTAACAACCGCGCGTCGAACGGTTAAAAGTCATTCTGAAAGGATAAGGAAAAACCTACGCGCAGGTCAGACATAGGTAAAGTTTAGCCATCCTACCAAGTGCAAGTGCCGGTCCTATCCGCACACTCACAAAGGGGGAAGCAAAACTTCAACCTACTGTCAACCACATTCAAGGTTAACTTATTCTAAACACTTGGGAAATCGCTAATTTAAACTAAGTATGCAAGTCATATAAGGTTTATAAAGCAATGAACCCAAAGGAAATAACAGTCTTATGCGCAAAAAGATTTGTATTTCACAAGATATATTACAAGAATGGCCGGGTAACTACCCGCCTACAAAACAAAATCTATAGTCTATCCTAGCAGCGGGAAGGGATCTTCAGAATCAAGCTTCAGGACCACTTCCACTTGAACCCGCCCCATCAGTAGAGCGTGGCGGTTCAAGGAAAGCCTTGAGGATAGCAAGTCCATCATCAGCAGCAGCGACTTCCCTCACCTTCTCCACCACCGGATGCGGGAAGGCGGCATATTGGTTCACCGCTTGGTCATATGCAGCTTCGGTGTCCACATCGAACAAAGGGAAGTTGGAAGGCGGGACGCCTTTCTCAACGAACCCTAGACCAAGCAGGAAGCCGGCCTTTTCCCCATCCTCATGAGAAGCGTTGAGGGCTGCGCTCATGGCATCATCGTAAGTAGTCTCTGAGAAGACCCGATGCACAACCTACAAAGAAAATACAAGTGTCAAACACCTTTTCTATGTACAAAGGAAAGCGTGAAGACGTAAAGCTAAACATACCTGAGACAACACTTCTCGAAGAAGCCATTCCTTGGCAACCAGAGCTTCTTGGAGGGCGGCTTGAGCTTGGGTGCGGGCGCGTTCGGCTTCGCTTTTGTTAAGGTTGGCAAGTAGCACTTCCTTTGCAGCAGCCTCTTCAACGCCCTTAAGCTTCCGCTCGGTGTGGTCAAGCACGCCCCTCTGGTCCAGGATCTCTTGGAGCTTCTTGGCATCTTCCATCGCCAAGGCATCATGAGCACGTTGGAGAGCCTCTAATTTGGCCTTGAGCTCCTCGTTCTCCACGCGTAAAGGCTCAGCAACGGCTTCAGCCTTGGTGGCCCTCTCGGTTGCGTTCCTCGCAGTCTCCTTAGCCAGCCGAAGCTGTTCGTTAACAGCTTGGGCAGCCTTGGAGCGGGCCTCGAGTCGCGCTTGAACCTCAACCTCGAGGGCTTTGAAGGCCTTCTCCTTCTCCGCAGCAGCTGCGGCCAACTGTTGGTTCTCCTCCCAAAGAGCCCGCGCTTGAGATACTTCCTTGGCGCGAGCTGCTTTCAACTTGTCGTTTTCACGACAAAGCAGCTCGACGCGCGGCTGCATCCGGGCCTGGAGAACCCGAAGCTCATTAGTTAGCCTACCCTCCTGGTAGCTAGCCATGGCTTCCCCCAACGCACCATGGGGAGCAGCGTGGCGAGCCCATTCCACGCACTCCACAGGGGTACGAAGGGTTGTTCCTCGGCGGATGTTCCATCGCGGAACATACACTTCATTGGAATCCGACACTGCAAAAGAAACAAAGCAGTTAGGAAAAGATGAAGAAAAATATAAAGGCCAAAAGAACCCTACGCACCTGTAGGGTCGATCACAGGCCGATAGCCACCGAACCCATCGCCTGAACCTAAGGGAAATCCATCCAAAAGGTCGGGCAGATGGGAAGGTGACAAAGATTGGCGAGAAGCCCCGCGCGTACCTGATGGGCCGGCCGTCGTTGCCGGTGGCGGAGGCATAGTAGCGGCCGCCGCGGTCGCCGCCGCATAATCCGCAGCAATCGTAACCGCCGGCTCGGTAAAGATGCTGTAAAAATCGCACTTACCACCGGCGGTGACGTCATCTCGGCTGGAACAGTCAGCTCAAGGGAGTGAGCAACTGATCCAGCGGAAGCAGGCGCAGGCGCCTGGGTCGTCGCCTCAGGTAGGCTGACCGAGCCTACCGTCATCGGCGGAGGGGTACTCCTCTGCGCTCCACCCTGGAATGCGTCAACATCCACGCCTGCACAAGAAGATAAGTGTTTCAATAAATTTATAGTGATAAATCTACAAAGATAAGGATGTTTGTACTTACGGGTTTTCTTGAGCCTGAACGTACGGACGGGCGGGGACGAGCCCGATGGAGCCGGTCTCTTGATGCCGGTCACCGTCGTCGTCGTTGGTTCTCCGGAGGTAACAGTCGTAGCCTCCGGAGCAGTGGTCTTCTCACCACCGGGGTTCCCCGCCACCTCTTCACTATCTGACTCGGTGTCAGATAGAAGCACCGGATCAGCTGTGGAGGCCACCTTCTCCTTCCATTTCCCGCCGGCAGCCTTCTTCTTCCGCACCAACGGAGGACCATCTGCGGATTCCTCAGAAGAAGACAGGATGTCAGGAATTCCAGCAGCGGGTACAGCATTGAGGGGTTGAGGATAGAGTATCGCCTTACCTGGCCGCCGGTGGCTCAGGATCTCGTGGCCCAGCGGATAGACCTCCACAAACCGATCCGCCGTTTGTTCCAGGATGGGCAACTCGTTCTCGTCTAGAGCACGAGTACCCATCCGCACGGGACCGTCAGCTTCCCGCGGGTACAGGAGCGACTCCAAATCGTTCCCCTCTGAAAGAAAAAACAGTTAGAAGACAAACTCATATCAGCAAGAAAGACAAGACATACCATAAGGAATAGAGTTCAAACCGTATTCGAGAAGGATGGGAAACCGAGACGCCTCCTTCCATACCCGGCTCATCCCCAGCATCACCATCCCGGACTCCGCAAACCGGTAAACCGGAGATTGGACCCGGGATATCTTCGCGAACCATTCCGCCTCCTGGTAGTTGGAAGCGTGAAGGCTCGGAAGCGCTTGCCCCTTAAACTTCATGGCAATGGGGATGGCGCGGGCAGAAATGTAGAAAAACTCCCGCTTCCACGATCGGAGACTGCGCTCGGTAGCGCAAATCTTCAAACCCTTGATCCGGGTTGTCAGGGTGTACCACCCCTGGATGCACCTCCAAGTATAGAAGGTCATCAGGCGGTCCACGTAGGGCTCAATGCCCAGAATCCGGCACACCCACTCGAAGTGCCGAATCTTGGCAATCGCCATCGGATGCACCTCGGTCAGGTGCACACCGTGCCTCTCCAGGACACGGTACACAAACTTTGTCAATGGGAACCTAAGGTTCCCATAAACAAAGAATGCAGCATATACCCCGATCTTGCCGCTGGGGGCATCGTACACAGTCTGCTGGGGTTCAGGAACTCAGGCTCAAGAGACTCAAGCATGAATTTCCTAACGACGTACTGGTACAGATCGACAGGTAGAGCACACTGGCACTCGCCAGCAGTACTCCTATCGTCGGCTACAGCTTCAGCATCATGGGAAGACATATTGCAGAGGGAGAAGAAACGATTTCGGAGGAATGCTCAACTGAATAAGGGAGTATTCACCAGAAATCGCCTTAGAGATGAAGAGAAGAAGTGAAGGTGTGAATTACAAAGGACCCTCTTCCCCTTTATATAGTGATCGCAATTAATGCGGTGAATTTAATGCGGAGGAGAGAGAAATTGAAGGTGCAATGAAACCGTGACATGTGGCACCGGGCAAGCTGGCAACAGCTGTTGACAGGACGAGTGCCATTAATTTTGCGGCTACGCGCCCGAAAAATCGCGCCCCACGCGCCGTAAAAAGCGTCTGGAATGACCATATAATGTCACGTCGCCATAACTTCCAGTACGTCCTGACACAGTCAGAAGAAACCGTCGCACGACGACTGTTCTTATCCTTTCACCAACTCTTCAAATTTCAAAGATTCAAAAAGATTTGAAAAGTAAGCGGGAAAAACCCCTTACCCTGGCTATCCAGTTGACCGTAAGTCGGCTGCGGGTACAGTGTTAAGGCAAAACCCTTCACGTACCTAGCACCCGCAGGGAACAGAGGCCAAGAATACCCAACTATGAAGTCGGGTGCGGGTACAGTGTTAAGGCAAAACCCTTCACATACCTAGCACCCGCAGGGAACGGAAACCGGAAAAACCCAACTATGAAGTCGGGTGCGGATACAGTGTTAAGGCAAAACCCTTCACATACCTAGCACCCGCAGGGAACGGAAACCGGAAAAAACCCGACTATAAAGCCGGGTGCGGGTACAGTGTTAAGGCAAAATCCTTCACATACCTAGCACCCACAGGGAAGTGAAGCCGAGAATATCTTGGCATTCCACCCAACTACAAAACGGGCACAGGTACAGTGTTAAGGCAAAACCCTTCACATACCTAACACCCGTAAAAAGTCATACCTCGGCACCCAATTGTAAGTCGGGCGCGGGTACAGTGTTAAGGCAAAACCCTTCACATACCTAGCGCCCGCAGGGGATTAAACGCCAGGAACACCTCGGCAACCATAAGTCAGGTGCGGGTACAGTGTTAAGGCAAAACCCTTCACGCACCTAGCCCTGCAGGGATTTAACGCCAGGGATACCTTGGGAGTAAAGTAACTAATAAGACGAAGTGCGGGTACAGCGTCAAGGCAAAACCCTTCGCATACCGAGCACTCCATGGGAATTGAAACCAAGAAGGATCTTCCGGGCCATGCTTGCAGAAACGGGATTAACATCCCCGCATAGCGGGAACGTCAAGAACTAGATTGTTTGAAACTTCAGGATGGAATTGGTGGTTATAACATGATTGATCACTATGTTCAAAACCACCAAGACCTCATGGAGAATCTACACAAAAGGTTCTAAACGCTCCTGACTTGCGGGGAGGTTACAGACCTATCCGCATCATCCCAGAGATCAAGCAGAACATTGGGAAATTCTGCGTGACATTGGGAAACCCGTGGGTAAGACTTCCCGCGGAAAACCCATAAAACTAAACCCTTCTCAAAAACCCCTTGCTTAAGTCCAAAAGTTCACCTCACTTTATTAAACATTCATGAGAAGAACATTGGACTGGGGGGACTTGAAGAGGTAGGTCCCAGCAGAGGTGGTTAGGACCCGCAAGACTCCCTTAAAAGGAGACGTCTGCGCAGTTGAACACGCAAGACTCCTTAAACGGACGTCTGCGCAGTTGAACCCGCAGACTTCACCATAGGGACGTCTGCGCCGCGACCTACCAAACCCGCAGGACCCACCACGCTCAGAGTTGTGACGACCTCACATGCGGTACGCAAGCTGGTCCCGCAGGAAATGCCTTCCTATGGTTTCCAAGTAACCCGCCTGTTCCCGCAGGCGCGGGTACCCGCCATTAGGGACTGGCCACCCGCGCAGCATGGCTACACGCATAAGGCTTAACACTCATAATAATTCAGTAGTCACCTGAAGAAGGAATGAGCAAAGTCGGGAACATTCCCGCATAAAGGCGGGAGGGGGAAAACTCCCGCCTAAATGAGCCAGTCCGTATAATAATGGAGGATCTTTTGTGTGATACCTGACGAGGTATAGACAAAAGATCTGACCAACGATACGACAGCTCACTGACAGCAGCATGGCAGACAACACGCCACAACACTGTGACCAATAGCCGCCGCCTGCTCACCAACTCCTGCCATACCACGTGCCTAGCCTGTAGTTGGTGGAAAAGGAAAAGTGAACAGCACGCCTGGTCACTGTCAGCCGCTGCCTATCCACCAATTACCAGCAGAGCACGTGTGTAGGCCACAGTTGGCAGAGTAGTAGGCCGGCTAAACCTCATTGGAAACCCACCTTCGGCTATAAAAGACATCAAATGGTATTATCATTTCATCATCTAATATCTTGTATAATTTACCTGATAACTGCTCTAGTATTAATAATATACTTTTATATTCAAAGAGTAATATAGACTGATTCTCACGCCGGAGGGTGGTCACAAGGAGGAACCCCCCCTTTCTTAGTGACGAGCTCACGGTGTCTGTTTTGTAGGTTATCGGAAGAACCATCTTGCCGGAATTAACCCCTCGTGGGAAACGTCTATCTAACCCTCAGGTTACTCGTAATCTGTCGGGGTTCGACTGGTGTTTCTTCAGTAAACAAATCAGGAATCGGTGGCTTTACTGTCAATGTTCAATTTAATTGATTTCACTTGACTTTATTTGTTCATGACAAAATAATAATTCATCTCTATGTGTTTCGTGCACTTATGAAAAACATGATGGTTGGCAATATCATAGTTATCAAATGCGATAAGCGCTCGAAAGCGTTGTGGTGGGGCCTAGCTCCCAGGCGATAAACGCAAAAAAAGTTCCTGCTTTAAAAAAAACGCACATTAAAAAAACAAAATTTTAACTAAAGTAGAACATCTTAATAAGAAAACAAGCATTCATTCTTGAAAAAGTTTAAAAAACAACCAAAAACCGAAATCCAAAACATGACATACCAAATACATCTTATACCAAATACATCTTACAAAGAAAACATAGAAAAGCTAAAAACTAAAACAACTCAATCATCCTAGCCATCGGATGTATCCTCAACTTCCACCACATAACCTTCATCTTCCTTCATTTGGTCATCATCAGAATCTCCGTCAATTAATAAAGTAGAACACCTTATACGCTTTGAAGGTCTACCTTTTTTAAGTTGAAGGTTTTGAAATCCGAAAATAAGAACAAAACTAACCTATAAATTCTGAGTTTCTTGATGATTTTGTGTGTTATAAGATTGATTATGGAACCCCTTAAATAGTGGAGTTTTAGGTTCTGCTAGAGAATAGGAACAAGTTGTTTAAATGATATTTAATAGACATAGGAAATATGGGGTAAAAATCTGACGCTTTAAACATCTGAGACATACAAGTCGCAATTAATTCGCCTCGCCCATTAAATGCGCTTAAGCGCAAAAGGCGCTCGATTTTGATAACTATGGGCAATCTATATTGCAATTTGATTGTAATAAAATTAATGGAGTTGAGTTCTCTAGTTCCTTTAACAACCATCCCATCCATATAGTTTCACAAATAATGGATACCATGACAAGATATACAACTTCAACCGATGATCTAGACATCACGGGCTGTCTCATCCATATAGTTCACTAACAATGGATACCATGGCAAGATATACAACATCAATCGATGATCTAGACACCATGTTCTGTTTCTTGCATTCCTAAGAAACTATAGCACCCCGAAAAAGTAATAACTATCCCGTTTGTGGTCTTCTAGTTAACGGACAACCAAACTAATCCAAATCACAATAGCTAATCAATTTTGTAACACCTTCCTTTGGGAGCAATATTCATATTCTTTTACCCGGTGTCATTGTCAGGTAACGTAAAACACGATTTGTCGCTTCCAAATGAACTTCTCGTGGATAAGTTACAAACTGGCTTAGAACATTTACTTAATATGCTATATCAGGTCTAGTCTCTTGAAGTTAGAGAAGTCATCCCATCATTCGGCGGTATTGACTAAGCATCCACCTGTTGCCTGCTTTCATTTTTATCAAGCTTGAGACGCGTCCCATGGGGAATTTGGTAGGCCAACAACCTTTCATGCCGCAATCATCGAAGATATCCAAGGTATATTTTCTTTTACTTGACACAAGCTCTTTCTTTGTTCTTGGAACCTTGATGCCTATAAAGTATTTTAGAACTCCTAGGTCCTTGATGCTAAACTTTTCATCAAGATATGCCTTGACTTGTTGGATTTTTTCTTTCCTCGTAAAATAACATCATCAACATAAATAAGAGTCATCACATATATCATAAGTTAATAGAATGAATAATGAATTTGCGGTACCAATTTTAAAAAGCTTGTTTTAATAAGTGTAACGACTTCTTCAACTTGCAATCCGTGTCTCCCCCTCTTTTAGTGCCTTGAGGAATTATTACTATATATAATTAACAAGTTTGGTGCCGCAAGTGGCCTAATAGGCCACTGACGGCACCGTATTGCTCGGTGATTTTTTTAGTTCAGTTACCATAATAAAGCTAATGGAAACCGACCAAACGTCAATTTTTTTTTGTTTTAGATCCGGGACCATAACAAATCTAAAAGGAACCGATCGAGTTCGCACATATTCGCGGCCTTATTTAAAGCCCATGACCGACAATGCTACCGACCTCCCCCCCCCCCCCAAAAAAAAAACTGGTCGTTGGTCCACCTCAAGTTTTATATTTTTTTCGTTTTCTTGTTTTTATGTAAACCTCATCATCCAAATCGCCAAAAAAAACGCATTATTTACATCTGGCTGAAGAATGAGCCAATCTATTTTAATAGCGTCAACAAGTAAGGTTCGAACAATCACTAGTTTCGCGACCAGAGCAAATGTTTCATGGTAACCAATTCTCCATTTGTATGAAACCTTTTGTTACCAGCCTCGCTTTCTGTCTTTCTACTTCCCCATTGGACTTATAGTTGATCTTGTAAACCCATTTTGATACGATTGTTCGTTTTCCGTTAAGTATTTATTTAATGACCCACATGTCATTTTCTTTAAGGGCCTTTATTTATTTCTTCTTTGCCTCAGTCTACCGCCATCTTTTATGACATGAGCAAAATATATTGGCTCATCGTCTAACTGAATGGCCACTAAAAATGATTTATGTGAGTATGAAAAAAACTTATAATTGAGAAGATGAGAATGACGGTGTATCGTTGAGAACTCTTGATCGTTCTCCGCTAGTGCATGGTCTAAAGATGAAGGGAGATCAACTTCATAATCAAGGAGGATTTGTTTTTGTTATCTATTCTATTGTGATTGGATTCCTAATATTTTGGATGTCAATTCTAGGGCTAAATAGTAATTGATCATCATCATCCAACAAGGAATTACATAGCGAATGGGCAAACATAATGAAAGAAATGAAGAGGTTTTATCTTGAAAATTTCTTTGTTTTTTTTCTTTCAGTTAATTAGAAAATTATGCTTGTGGTTTGACAAAAGTAACAAATTGAGGTCTAACTTTGAGAAGTAACACGTTTAGGGTATATGGTTTGTTTTAATGTTTATATATTTAACATAATAAACTTCACATGTCTTGCACATGAGAGTATTTTAGTTAATCTTAATATTACTCTTATTTATTTCTTTAATTCTTTACTTGTTATAAAGACCTTAAATAACCAATTAAGGTATAGGGTCAAGATATATTAAAATTACATTTATTTTACTATTTATTTCAAAAAATTTGTGTTACAACTCTCTCAATAAATCTTCATCTTCATGTACAAAAACTTAAATAATACAAGATAAATATTTTTTTTTATTTATCCTAGAGTTGGATGACATATTTTTTAACTCCAGTTATATGAGCTTGTATGTTAAAGAGAAATGATCATCCATGAAATACCCGTAGTGGAATGTTTTTGTGTAAAACGTTTATTCTTGCTTGCTTTTCAAAAAAGATTCTACAGCTAAATTCATAAAAAAATAAAATGTATTTATATAACTCAACCCATCTCATTTTTTTAAAACACAACAAATTCTTTTCATTCTATACAACAAGTCTTCACACGAATTTTATCAAAATACTTAACCAGTATGAATCCTTTTGACCATTCAAGCTTCGGTTTTGACCAATTCTCATCCCAGCAAGCTAACTTAAATTATCCATCACCGAACACCACCCAACTATAAGGATAAATAAATTATCCTTATATTGAGCCCTCAATGCAATTTCGACACGAGCATGATGACATACATGCACATGCTATGAGGATGCAAAACTACCAAACCGGTGTTCATAGCCCGAGCATGTGATCGGTTCTCAACCCGAGGAAGACTAGACGGTGCCGGATACACAAGCCGAGCTGGAGACCCATGCCGGCCCAAGCCAATGTGGAAATGGCAGACTTCGGAGAAAAAAACACAAAGAAAGACGCAGATTAAAAAGAATATTATACCATGGAAACCAGACGAGACTAAAAACAACATTATACCATGGAAACCAGACGAGTATGAGTAACTTGCACGGGCGTGGCTCGCGATTTCGGAAGATTGCGAACATTGTAAGTGTTTAATATTGTTTTTTATTATTTTATTTTTTAGTTTAATAATAATATTAAATTTGTTGTAATATTTTTTTAACTTAAAATTTCAGGACACTGATGAGAATAAAAAAAAGCATCCGAAATCACGTTTTTAATTATGTGAGAAATAATTTGATAATTTTATCAATTGTGTTGTATTTTCAAAGCCCAATATAGATCAAAACATAAAAAAATAATAATGAAAAGTTACTAAAATAACCCATTTAAATACAAAGGAAAGTTTTTTCTATTTCTAGAGAACTAAAAAAAGTAATATCATAAAAAAACCAACACACTTTCTGTTTTTTTTAAGTCTCAACAAATTTTAACACACTAAAGTTAATTTACATACTAATTTTGAACACAAATATGATTTTTTTAACAACTTATTCAACTAACCACTAAGTTCATATAAATCGATCATTTTAATACTACACATGATAAATGTAATTTTTACAATATCAGTATTATATTTCTCCATTCTATTATTCTTTGAATCACTTGATCTTGACTATAACCATGTAATTCAAGAATAAGAATTAATATCATTTGCCATTTTCCTTATTATTTGTGGGACGTAGAATGTTGGGGCTTTTTGCTTTAATTAGTTGTTGACATGATAAGAAGAAAGTTAAAAATGTTGATTTTGGATCGAGTTTCAAATCATAATTTAGTTTTCATGTTTTATATAATAACCACATTCATCGTCATAAAATATTTTTGGTTACGAATTATATTATATATGAATTATACAGCAGTAGCAGTAGTAGAGTTTAATATTAATGAAGATGTGAACATCCCTTTTTTGTGTAAATACTGTATGGTAGAATTTGTAATAAAAATTAGAATCATATCTAACACTTCCCATAAATAAGTTACTATCCATATTTCTTTTAGATGCTATGCATTCTTTTTAAGTTGATTTTCGTGAGTGTTAGCGTATGTTATGTTAAAAGAAAAGAAAGCATTATTATGTTCAAATTTTGCATGTATAAGGACTTTAATTTATAAAAATTTGTTGAGAGACTTTTATAAGAAAAAAACAAAAAGTAGACTGGTTTTTTATGAAAATTGCCCAAATAAAACACCATAAATGAGAATTGAATCTTTGACACTTGATTCAATAAACTACTGACTCTTTCCAGTTTCCACTACACCAAAGAGTTATTTTGTAAATATGTCTTAAAACAGTATTATATATAAAATTTATATTATTTTATTTAAAAATTATTGGCCTTTCGAGAGAATAAGTCTAGTTCCATCGCCTCCCTCGAAAACCCTTTGGGCCGGCTATGCCCATAAGCACAACCGTGCTTTGTCGTCATGTCCGAACCAGCGTTGAAATTACCAGATGCATCCACACCCTTCGAGTTGCAGACAAATGCATCAGATTTTGCAATCGGTTGGGTGCAGGGTCGGCTCATTGAATGTGGAGGCCTAAATCGAAACAAGATTTTGAGGCCTTTTCATCACGATTGTTAAGAAAAAAAATTGCTTATTACAAGTTTTAAACTCATAACCTATACTTTAGTAATAACCAAGCTTACCACCACAGAACCTTTGAGTTTACTTTCGGTCTTTACCCATTATAATATATATATAAATAAAATGTTTCAGGACTTAGAGGCCTTAATTAAGTGTGGGCTTAAAGCCCTAACTTGTTTTTGCTGTCCCATTCACGAGCCACCCCTTGTTGGGTGCTTATGCAAGAAGATCACCCGTTCGCGTTCGAGAACCCTGGACCGCAAACTAAATGATACTGAAGAGAAGTATGCATGTTATGGGAGAAAAAGAAAAAGGAAAGAATTGAAAAAAAAAAGAAAAAAAAAGAAATGACTGATATCGTACGTTGTGTACGAATTGGAAGGCACTATCTTCTTGGAAAAATCTTACTCATTACCAAAAATAAATAAACAACTATTAAGCCTATTTTATGGTCGTTGCCGGGAATTATTAAAATATTTTGGTCTGAATTATTAAAATATATCGGTTCGTTACCAATATTTCATACAAAATTTGAGAAATACCGGTACCAGTATCGTACCGTAAAAGCTTGGTACCAATTTAATATTGACGGTACCAAATCGGTACCGAATTCAATACCGGTAGTTAGTACTAGCACCAAAAACGCTCATCCCTAAACTAAACCTATTTTAAAACAAAAATAAAGCCCACTGTAAACCCCTTACTAAATAAGCCCAAGTTAAACTCATTATTGGGAGTTAGAGCCTAGAGGTGAAAAAAAAACTCACCCGGAACCAAACCCGAAAATACATAGAACCAACTTTTTTTATATCCAGGTATTCTATATCTGAAACCGGAACCAACCCTACTCATAGTGTATGGATAGGGTATGCATTTTGAGCTTAATATTCATACCCAGAACTGTACCCAACTTATACCCTTAAATACCCGGAATCGGTCATACCCTCTATACCCATATACCCGATTATACCCGATAGCAATTTTTCTAATACCCAAAATAATACATGAGTTTTTATAGTATATTTTTATGTTTACTTCACAACTTTTATGTTTAAGTTTTTAAAAAATGCATATTATAAAGTAAATAATTTGTCTTTGAGTGAATTTACGGTTTTTTAATATATTTTAATTACTTTTATAAATTACAAAGCAATTTAATTTTTTAACGAATTGAAATATGCCTAAAATACAAATTCAAATCCGTCAAAACTGGGTATTAATACCCGGTCATACCGGGTTCCAATATCCGGTTACACCTGAACCCAATCATATCTTTACCGGGTACACAGGGTTGAGCTTTTCTCCTTAGTACTCTACCTGAACCCTACCCAAATTTTCTCAATACCCGGTTTTTTAATACCTGATTATACCCGAACCCGATTCCATACCTGAAACTGGATATTAGAAAGAACCCCATTTATGCACCAATAGTTAGTTGAATTGATGAAACATTGACACATGCACTCCAACAAACAGATTCCTTTTCAATTATATACCATGCAATTTTACGATATTCCTTGTTCTATTGTTCGAAAAAGTTTATAAGCTAAGCTTCCATATTTGCAGTAAATAAACTTTATTTTTTTTAACAATTAACTCACATATCCTCTAATGTTACTGAAGAAACATGGTTCAACCTCGGGTTGGGTAGAATGAATATTCTCCGGTTTTCAAGATGAACAAACCCACACCTCGATTATGTACACGTTAATCCAACTTTCCAACATGTTACAAGCGCTTTGGTGTGAAATATGATAAATAATTTGCGATTTCGTCCATCATGATAAGTTGTATTTTAGACACCTGACAAAATAGCTAATAATTGAACTTGCCATTATAAGTACATAACGTTTCTTTAGTCCTTATCAAATATCCAGTAGAAAAAAAAATGAAAATTATGATATTTGACCTTTCTGTAGACAGATGTAGTGGACTTTAATAGTGGATTGGATCATGCATGTGATGTCGGCACTTGCTGTGCTTTATTTTCCAGACATGGCAAGTACTATTTTATCCTTTTACTTTTATTATTTAATTAAGAACCTAGTTATTAAAACGTAAAATAAAAAAAAAGACAATTTTTGGGAAGAAAATAATCAAATTGTCCATTTTATCAAACAAGGTCAAGAGATGAGATTCTCTATTTGACCAAAATGTTTCTAATATGTTCAACCTAAAACTCATGTCTGTAATTTGTGGTGAGATGACACGTTATTATCTTTTAAGGTTTGACAAGATTTGTTGTGAGACAACATTGGTATTTATTGTGAGGCGGTGACGTTATCTGTGAGATCCAACGGTTTTTATTGTAAGCTGACGTTATTATCGACAAGTTGACTCATTTCTTGGTTTTGATACTTTTGTATGCTACCTTTTATTAAAGTTTCAAATAACAAGTTAACAACTAATTAAATTGCTTGAATGATCTCCTTCTCATTGATAATATGTTTACATAGATACAAGATTGACAGCCAATCATCATATTCTATAGGAGATAATCTTTATAGATATTGATCTAAGTAATTGTTTTACATATATTCTAATTTCTATTATAATATACTGCTTACTCTAAAGGAGGAGGATAAGCCCAAACTAAGCGAATATTGATTTTGATATGTTTAGTACGTTGGTGTTGAACTGGATTTTCGGACATGTAGATAAAACTAATGCTATCGCAATAGACTAGAGATGTGCATACGGGACTATGGGTGGTTGACCTAACCCGAGAAGAACGCTTCTAATCCATTGTATTTCGGCCACGACATTAGCCACACCACGGTACTTGGATTCGGCACTAGAGCGAGAGATTATGGTTTGTTTCTTGGGGACTAAAAATCATATTCTCACCCAAGTAAATACATTAACGCAATATCCGCATGTTGATCGACAACCCTTGGACGTCCGATCAACATTGGTGTAGGATATAAGTAGAAAAGGGCTTCGTCGCATATCGTAGAATCCTTTCGAGTGCATTGATATGAGCCCGTACATGGTTTGTTGCACTGCGTAGGAAATATTCGGCAAGAAAATGAAGCGCCCTTGCCACACTGCGGTAATGTGCTAAATGGTAGACACAGATACCAAATGCCATTTTCACTTTTATGTATGATTATATACCTCAAACAAACATTCACAAAAAAAAAAAAAGAAGATGTTAATAAACACTTACATTATAATATGGTAGCCACAAAATAAAAATATCAAACCAACAACTCTTTATAATCTCTCCGTATATTCCACAAAACCTCAGCACATTTCCTCATCATGGGCCTGTTTTTTCTATGAGAGTTAACACAATGTAAAGCCAGTTCTAGAATCTTCTCGAGCGCCAAACCGTTCGCATCCGCCTTTTCAAGTTTCGGATCCAATACCGAAATCGCAGTACCGTCTGTAAACTTCTTCATAGCCTGTCATTCCCACAAACGGAATAAGAAGCACAAATCTTAACTAACTATCTCTATAAAAACCGAAAGGATATTTTTGTCATTTCACACACGTACCCATCTAGCCGTTACGCGCTCTTTAAGTTCACGGTTTGCTTCAATAGGCCTTCGGCCCGTAACTAGCTCCACAAGTAATATACCAAATGAATAAACATCACTCTTTTCTGTAAGTTGATATGTCCTCAGGTATTCAGGGTCTAAGTAGCCCGCGGTCCCTTTGACCTGAGTTGACACATGGGTTTGGCCCGATTCTGCATCTGCTGCTAACCGCGCAAAACCGAAGTCTGCAACTTTGGCTCGTAGCTTCTCGGTGAGCAGGATGTTTGAAGACTTGATATCCCTATGGATTATAGGGTGGTCTGTTTCCAAGTTACCATAATAAAAATCTCATGAAGTTTTAGTTGTATGGTACAATTTGTAAATGTGTTAAATGGTTAGGGTTAAGAAGATAAAGCGTACCTGTATACGTGTGCAGGTAAGTAATAGCATGCGCTACGTCTATAGCGATATCCAAACGAGAGGCAAGACTAAGAACACTGCCCTTGATACCTGCATTTGGTACATGGTTGTTACTTGAGGGACATTTTGACAAAAATGAAAGTTGAAGGACCGTCATTGCACATTAAAAGGTGTTTAATTTTTGTGGCAAAAATATGTTAAGAGACATAGTTACATATAGAATGGAGCTACGGCTGTGCAAACGAGCCAACTTTTGAGCTGAGCTGTAGACAAGCTGAATACGAGCTTAGTTTCTGCCTAAGGTCGTATTATTAATGGTCTTGCCCGGCTCAGATGGCTTATTGAACAGCCGTAACGAGACTTTTAAAAAAAAAACATCAATTTGGTCAGGTCAAAACAGGCTCTAACCAAAACAGACTCCTGTTGAATTAGTCGTTTGGAAAGAGCCCGTTTTGATCCGTCAAACAAACTATTTTAAAACATCCTGTTTTACCCAGACAAATTGATGTTTTTAAAAAACGGTGCATTTTGACCCAAACTTGTTCGGACCTGTCAGGGCGTCACCCGACCCGATAGCCCATTTTGACAGGATTACGTTTTATTTATGAATTTGGACAACTCACAATCTAAGTGTTCCCGAAGTGTTCCATTCGACACGTATTCAACAACAATGATTCTTTCATCCCCGTGCTGCAAGTACCCGTAACACTTCACTAGATTCAAATGTTCCACCTTCGATAACGCCTGGATTTCGCTCTGGAACTCTCCTCCTAGGTTCTTGTCATACATACTCTACACAAAAAGTCAAAGTTAAGCAACATGTTAGTAAACCAGACAAATGGTCAAAATATAATATATGGCAGTGTAGCCTCTTCAAATGATGATCTAAATGGTTTGTGCAATAGATATAGGTGACAGACCTTTTTGGCCCGTTTGACCGCGACAAGGGTTCCATCTTGAAGTTGACCTTTATAGACCGTCCCGAATCCACCTTTTCCAACTTTAAGGGCTGGGGAGAAGTTCTTTGTTGCCTGATTTATTTCCTGCATAGTGAACTTAACACTTCCGGGCTCTTTCATGTGAGTAGAATCGTTTCGGGTTCCATATATGTCACGGATTGTGCCTCGCTTCCTTCCATCGGTGGAGTCAGATGCCCCGGAAAAATCTGTCAAGGTAAACATGTTAACACTTTGTTCTCAATGGAACAGTATGCCCTTAAAATACAAGAACATGATTTCATTTCATATATGATTTCAAAATTTCACATCGATCATATAATATCTACGGGTGTACATCGTGTCGGGTTGAACCATTCAATGCAACACAACCCATATATTTATTTGTTTAGAAAACATCAACCTTAACATGTACACACTTAAATTTGTGTTCCCATTTAACTCATTAATCTAAATGTGTCAAACAGGTTGGCAGGTTGGCAGATGACGGGTAATAATAATCAAGTTGTAAGCATGACAATTTGGTTGATGGCTTGTGAAAAAAATGGGATAAGCGGGCTAACAATCGATGTGATAACCCAAAACCTAATTACTTTCACGTCAAAAATTACCATCCATTATAAATACCATAATATCATACTTTTGTCTTCTTTTAAACACTAAAAATATCATGTTTATCAACCCCATACGAATAAAATAAAGCTACTCAGCCTCTTTTTTTAGTAAATAACAAAGAGAAAAATAACATTGATAGTATAAAGTATAAACCATCTCAATGCATAATTGTCTCTTTATTTATTCCTGTGAAACAAACTATAAATAACTCATATTACTTTATTTGTCATAAGATGATTAAATATGATTTATTTTGTGTTCACAAAAAGTAATTAGTATATAAGAATTTAGATGGTGTTTGATTAGTAAAAATGATTGGTAATAGGTAATGACTTAAAAGTAAAAATGATTAGTAAAAATGATTGGTAATAGGTATTGACTTAAAAGAAAAGAAAGAGAATGCGTGATTAGTCAAAACAAGTTTTTTTATATGCTATGATTAGAACTAAATTTAGTAATTTAAAATTGAAGAAACATATTTTTTTTATATACTATGACAAAATTTAGTATTTTAAAATTGAAGAAACAGAGAGGCAGGTAGGGGATGGGAAGTTTTTCTCATTCAATATGTGTAGCCCTATCTGTTATTGGTTTTTAATTTGGAAATTTATAAATGTTGGCCCATCTCCCACTTGATTTTGTGATAAGGCAACTTGTGAGCAGTTGGTGCAAATGTGCAATATACCACCGATCTATGCGCTCTAGGTGAAAAATCTTTTGAAGACCCATCTCAATGCAAAGGTGCATGAAGCTAAACGACGAGCTACCCAAGCAATCGTTCTCACCGCATGTTGGTCCATTTTGAAGGCAAAGAATGACACCACGTTCAAGAATGCGTGAGCATCGTTTAATAGACACAAGGAAGATATTTAACACCTTGTGTCCCTATGGGTAAATAGGGGGGAGATCTTAGAACTAGATTGGGATAAATATGTTTATTTTCATTTTGAGTATTTTATTTTGTAAGTGGGTGACCAGATAGCACTCGGGGTTGTTTGGTTGGCTAGCTTCTTGTTAGCCCTCTCTTATTTTAATGAAATTGACCGTTCAAAAAAAAAAATCTCACACTTGATTAGACTGCAGAACCCAAGCAAAAATCAAATACGAACACGAAATCTGATTATAAAACTCACAGTTGGAAAACACGTACTAAAACCATTTGTCCTATAACACTATTCATTCAAACTAAACAAAAACTCAACCAAAGCAAACTCAAATTCCTAACTTCTAGACTAGCAAAAATATCATATGAACTGCACAAATAATTTTAAGGGTTTAAATCAAATACAAATTACTTCTAACGTGATAAACGTACAAATAACTAGAATAATTATGTTACCATTAGATTATTAGATAGTAATTATTTTTATACTATAACTTTTTAAACTAGAGTAATTATTATTACACTATTTTATTTTTTATAACATAATTACTCTAGTTTAAAATTATAATTACTTTAGTTATTTATATATTTAATATGTTAAATTTATTTATATTGGATCTCGTCATCTCATCTCTAATTTTAAACATTCAAACTATTAGTTAAATCCTAATTAATTAAACTTTTAATAAATATCTCTTCAACTTTCACTTAAAAAAAAAACATCCACCAACGTTGTTGATGACCCATTTCAGACTTCCAAAAAATAAGGTCACATTTTAATCGTCTCATATATTACAGCTAATGTAAAATTTTAATCGTCTCATATATTACAGCTAATGTAAAATGGCCAACTAAATTATATACTTTAAATAATTCTTTAGTTAAAAAAAGAAATATCACAATCGTTTGTTTGAATTCCGAGTCTACCGGGTTTTAGTCCCACCATATGTAACGCAAGAGAATTCTCAACACTCTCAATTGGCAGTCAGTTTCCTGGTGAACGCCACCTGGCTAAAACAATATAGTCTGACTAGAGCTCGGCAATGGCTTACACACAAGAAAGTCGCCGTTCAAAAAAAAAAAAAAAGAAAAGAAAAAACAATTAATCACCTGACGTTGAACTGAACGTATCTGAATTCCCAGCACCGTACCCGGAGTAGCTATTATGATGACGTGCATACTCCTCCGGCGGCGTAAAACACGCCACAAAAACTCCGGCAACGGATCTCGCAACAGATTTTACTCGGCTCCGGCCATGAGAATTAGTTGATTTAGAAGAGTAGGTGGAAACAGAATAAGAGCTCGGTGACGGTGATGAAGGAGGATAACTACTGAACCGATCAGGTGTACGGACGATGTCGGAGCTGTTATCTTTCCGGCGGCCGTACATGGCGGTAGAGAGAGAGAAATGGCGGGGAGGAGTGAGAGAAAGTGTGGAAGACTTTGAATTTTATTTATTATTATGTGAAGGTGGGCTGGTGGTGGTGGTAGTGGTACTAACGTGCGCCTGTGGGTAAAAGCTGACGTCATGTGCCAGCTGGATGTGTGCCACTTGGCATTTATTGCGTGTTATCTGGCATATGTCTAAATAGTAAATATCCCATGCTAAATCTAATTTTGAGAGAATGTCTAATAGTCGGCTTAAATTGTTGGTGACTCTACAATGGAAGAATGTGATTTTTGCGATTACAGATTGATTCTGAGAACATTTAAGTTTTATTACCGGTATTGGGTCTTTGGATGAGTGAGTTTTCCTGGAATTAGAGAAAACTTGAAGGCGTCTAAACAGTGGCGAAGCTTGGGCCAAGTCATATGGGTGACCGAAGCCATTGAGGGGTGACTGGACTTCATATTAAAAATTTTTTTTGGACATAATTGCGAAAATTTAGCCTACGAAGCGAAAAAAATGGCGTGGACCGGGGACGCCCCCGCCCCCTTTAAAGCTTTAATGGCTCCGTAAGACTGAGTTGAGTTAACTGGCGGTAGACTTTTACCATTATGCCACCCTGCAAAGTATATAGATAATTATCTGTTTGTTGACTGTTTAAAAAAAAATCTTGGTATAACTTGTATATAATTAAATAAAGCGGGAATTTAAAAATAAACAACTCTACATTGACTACAACTCATCTTTACTTCGATTATTTTAATTCTTTGTTGAATATATTTATTATATTAACAACACAAGGTATGCTAGGCTTATACTCTAATATTAACTTTAGATTGGCCACACTAAAAACAAATGTAGATGTGTTGTCTTTGACTAGTTAAAAACGTAAGGTAATGTCCTTATTATTTTGGTGGGATGGTAGGATAGTTTAGGTATAAAATAAAAGGTCAAAAGTTTAATCCTTATTGAATGTAACATTTAGTAGTTAAAAAGAATATAAGGCAATAACATGCAATTTGAGCCTTGAGGAGCATAAAATGAGCCCATCATAATCCATATCATGCGTGTGTGCGGTTATCTTTCGATAAGACCTTTCATATAAAAATTACGTAGATAGTAAGTCATCACAACTAGACTTCGACATTACTAATGGGCTGTTTGGTAACCTGTTAATGAGTCCATTAAAAAGTATCTTTAAATCAGTTAGAGGTGGAATGTGCTTGGTTTACTACAAAAACATATCTTAATGGTTAAGTTTTAAAGAAATGTTGAATGATTCAAATGATATTTTTTAATCAGCTAAGCATATTAATGATTCAGCACAAGATTATCAAACAACCCGAACTTATGAACTCTTTCATTCCCTATGACGATGCATGTGCGTCTTAAATGCAAAGTGTATCCCTCTTCAACTAAACACAAAAATATATTACCTCAATTTAGACAACCACAATATGAACATTTCTTAAAATAGTGCTAGGAGTCTAGGACAATGGAGATGAAGTGTTCTAATCAAATTTTAATGCTTTAATGCTAGTTTCCCAATTGTGATGGTCCCCCACCCACACACTACCCTCTCCCTCTCAACACTCATATGAACACTTTTCATCATTAATATCAATTAATGGCTTTTAAGCAATATCAATTAATGGCTACACTATTCCATGTCTAATTAACATCTAAAGGGTCATTTTCATGCCATCATATAGCTTCCAACTCAAGTGGTTGTTTGGACTTTGAATCACCTATTAAAATTGTTGTTGATATTTTAAATAATCAAATATAACTGTTTAGATATACAATCTTAAACACCCTCAAAAGTAAATCTTATAACTAGTTAAACCCTAATAAAAGAGTTAACAATTTGGTAAATAATCAACAAATATTTGGTGACAACCAAAGACTTAGTGGTTGATGGAGTCACAATCAAAGTTGGTAATTTTGGAGATTCTTACATGCCACTTCAATAGATGAAATTTTGGTTACCACATCATAGTCAAAAGAAAGAGAAAGGTGCCCAAATGATAGTGCATTGAGGAGTTGTACAGTATAATATAACAATGCATTATGGAAGAATGGTATAACCGAATTACAATACTTAACGGAAAGTTAAGACACTTAAGTGTCTTTATCATTGATTCATTAGTGATATACTGCTTAATCTTTAAGCCAAGGCAAACATCAATTGGGAGGGTAAAAAATGTTAATAATAAAAAGCAGAAGTTATTAGCATTTTAATTATCATATTTAAATGGTATATGTGTATGTGTATATACGTGAATGACGTGCATATTGTCAATGACTATGTTTGGATGAAAACGATGGGGTGAGATGGGAGGGCTCTAGCCCTTACTAACCTTCAACACTACAGCACTGGATACGAAGTTATGTTATGATAATCAAGTTAAGTAATTAAAATAGAACAGAGGTGAATAATGAAACTTGCTATTATCAATGTTTACATGCAAGAATAATTATATGACATATATTTATTTATATGTGCCGTTATAATTATTAACATTATATTAGATTAAATTATTAAAATATCTTATTATATGTTAGCTTGGTAATTATTGATGGATTATATTACCCATACTAGCCATAAAGGTTTTCCTCTTTGTGGTATATAAAGAGAAATTAAATTAACATCAATAACCTAATCACACAAAAATGCATTGTTTTCGTGTTCCTCTCTCCCTCTCTCTCCCTCCATAATCGGTTCATCAAGAAACCATAAACCTCATCTTTAACTATACATTCTAAAAAAGAACTCGATCAAGCTGACAATCATGTTGTCTGCATCCTTATCTGTTGTGGTTACTACTCATCTTGTAACAGATTCACATGTTTATTATTATTCATGTTCTCAATTACTTATATGAAGAACTGATCAGCATTACATCGATGAATTGTTATACCCTACGAACCGACGCGTCGTTCAATCAGAACCAACATAACCCTAGACGAAAATATGTATACTTGACCCTTGCACAACTATTTAATGCATACAGGCTCCAAATATACTTTCCAACGATAACACTAAAACCCTATATAGCTTAATCATAAACTAGCGGATTCATTCTTTGAACAACTTAATAGAGGTAAACGAGCTAGAAAACAACCCAATTTTGCTAAAAGAGCAAGCCAATAGTTAATTGGTAAAAACTCTTGATGTGATGGATTATGTGACAAACATATTGATTGAATGGGAGTTTTGGAGAGGCATAAATAGGTGCGTTTAATCTGACATTTCGTTCATTTATTCGTACAGTACAATTTAACGTAACAAGTTAAAATTTTGTTGGCAAACCGTTGGTCTTCATTATAATAGCTTTTTTAATACAATAAAAAAAAACTTAAAAAACCAAAGTGAATGCATTTTTCTAAATGCTTTTATCTATCAAGATTAGAAATGCTTTAACTACAAAATACAAATGTTCCTCATACTTTACAATAAAATACAAATGATTTTATTGTTAAGTGCAAACAAAAAATATCGATCATCTCCCACTAAGAATTATCAGGATCGAAAAAAAAAAAAAAACCCTTCAAGAATGTATAAAACCAAATATTTATACTTAGTAATTATAAAAGAAAATATATAATAAATAGTATTATTCAAGATTTTAGAAAAATAAAAGTATTAAAAGTTTACCAGGATATTTAATATTCCAAGTAGGTTTCAAAGTGGGTTTAAGATCAGGTTTTTGGTACGATACTAACAGTAATTTTTAATTATATAATATCAACGATTATACCAGTAAATCATTGCATATTAAGTTCAAGAGTTCACTGAACACTAAGATCTTCCAACAAACAAAAACAAGTTTGTATTATCAACACTACGCCTTTATGCATGGTCACTCGTCCTATATGCTTCAACAGCGGTACTTGACACAATCGATTACACAAACCATATGCTAGCTACTTTCATTGTTGATTCGGCCTTCTTCTCCCTACATCTGTCCTCAATTTCTTAACAGGGTTAGCCCAACCAACGCTAGCACCACCCCCACTTCCCTGTTGACCAACCGTTTGACTTTGACTTGGCCTACTTTGACCCGGGCTCCTAATCCCACGCCCAACAGGCGAGACAGGACCAGCTCTATCTTTCCTTTTCTTCTTGCAGGTAACAAGATCACCTGGATGGGAAAGCGGTCTAGATTCTTCCTGACCATGAGACGGGCCCACACCCCCACTGCTGGTGTTCCCGAACCGTGTTTCCCTAGCAGGGAGAGACCCACGAGAAAGTGGTCTCGAGGGGCGGCTTGGTTCAGGCTCTGGGTCATTCGTCTGTTTTGGTCGCTTGGTTTGACCAATGGGTTGTAGCCCTCTAGAAGATGAGGAAGCCATCGGCCCTCTAGGAGATGAGGAAGCCATCGGACCCGAGAAAGTGAGTGCACTCCGGGCTTCGCGGAAGTCGGTGTCGGGAAATGCAATTTTCATTATGTCGAAAAATAGATCGTGCACCTTCCTTGCTTCAGACCTCACCTGTCCATCAAAATTATTATTGTATATATTTTTTTGTTTTTGTATATCATAAATTAATTACAAAATTTAAAGGTTATAATACCTCGTGTGAAAATCCGAAGTACTGCATTCCGTTTTTTAACATAAGTTGCACGTCAGCAATGAGATCAGTAACTCCATCGTACTCCAGTCGGTCAACTCGCAGCTCAATCTTTCTTAGATCAAGGCTATTTCCAGAACTGCCCCTGGGATTATCGGTTCTCTTCCATAAATCAGTTAGCAATGGAATAATCTGTTGGCCTTCTTTGTCAATTCATCTCTGGATCTTTGTGATTACATTTTTGCACTGCAAAGTAAGTAAATTAATAAAGATTTCACCAATAGCATAAATAAATCAAACAATTTAATTAAATAACAATAACTCATATTAATTACAAACGCACCCTTCTTTGGATCGCCTCAGTCATCATGGTCCCACCAAAAGATCCACTTCCTTTCTTTGCGTTAGAGTTTTCAGAAGGACCAGATATGGGATTTGTTCTTGTAGGCTGCCCAGAAATTTTCCGGGCGGGGGGAGTTTGTTTAGCCTTCACTGAGGAGCTGCTTTGTTCATTCTTGTAAGCATTATTCTCTCGAACCAACTTTCGGTCAGCTTGAAAAGGCATGTGAGAGGACTGACCACGAAGGAGAGAAGACCGATCAACAGATTTGTTATCAACCCTCGTTGCAGCAGGCTGCGGTCGAACACGAATACTGCATTTGCGCTTTAACTTTGGTTGCACAACCAATGCAGAAAGTGACCCGAATTTCTTGGAAGAAATTGAAGGAATTGTCACTGGAGTTGATCGTTTACTATCTGAAGATGATCCTGATGAACCCGGTTCTTGAAGCACATTATTTTGTCTTGAAGCAGGAATAATATCATCTTCTTCAGATTGACTTTGGTCAACTACGGGTGCAGTTTCATCATCATCATCATCATTATCAGAGTCTGCAGCTTCTTGTTCTTCTTCTTGTTCTTGTTCTTCTTCATCTTCTTCTGCTGCATCTACAATCTCTTCAGATGAAGCTTCATAGAGATCTGTGTCGTCCAGCTCAGCATAATTCAAAAACTTCTTTCCTTTAAGCCGGGCCCTTCTAACATCTGAACCCATTTCACTTGATTCCACACCAACGTTATCAGTAAATAAAGTGTTCTTCAGGGGCTTTTTGGACATTCTAGCAATAGTAGAGTTGACTTCTCGAGTACCAGCACGGAGCCATTTAGGAACTTGATCGTATCGCGTCATCTCATCCGTCCAATCAAATTCTTCATCCATTTGATCAAAAATCTCAACTTCTTCTTCACTTCTAGCAATCATTCGATTCACTTCTTGAAGTGACGGGACATCATGAACCGTTTCTTGATACCTTTCTTCATCACGTAACAATGATTCCAAAGTTGATCGTCTTTCTTCATGCGTGGTTCTTTGGTCAAACCTTCCAACATTTATGACCTCATCAGCCATCTCAATCTTATATTGTTGAATATTATTTCTTATCAAACTTTCGATAGATCCTATGTAACGATCTTTACCAGCCAGGTCATCATCCGAATCAACATTACCTCCGTTCCTAAAATTATCCTCTTTTTGATGACTAGAAACTTGGTCAGCCACGGCTTCCATGTAAATAACTTTGACTTCCCGTGTTTGACCAATACGATGAGCTCTCGCAACGGCTTGTTCCTCATTTTGAGGGTTTGCATCAGGATCGTATATTATAACCGTGTCAGCTGTTTGAAGATTTAAACCTCGTCCAGCTGCACGAATGCTGAGTAAAAAAACGAAACAATCAGTATCCGGGCTGTTAAAGTCAACAATTGCTGACTCACGTTCTTCCAAGCTCGTTGTACCATCGATTCTTCGGTAAACAAGTCGGCGCCACTGTAAATATTCCTCTAAAATATCTAGAAGCTTTGTCATTGTACTAAACAAAAGCACACGATGCCCAGTTCTTTGAAGCTTTACTAGGATTCTATCAAGAACCCATAACTTGCCACATGATTTAACAAGGAATTCTTTTGATAGATCGTTAAAAAACGGGTAAGTAAGCAAAGGATGGTTACACGTTTTCCGAAGCTCCACGATTTTATTCTTCAATGGCTTGAATGTCTTGGCTTGGTATATTGAGCTTTTTTGTACCTTCCGTTTCTCGTCTTCCGGGTCAACCCGAATCGTACCAGTTGCTTTGATCCAATCATATATCACACCTTGGATAGCTGACATTTTACATCTTAATATGATGGAGATCTGCAATTATAATTTATTAAGGTCAGACTCAAGGTACAGATTAAAAAAGTTGGCCTGTAAGTGAACCAAACAAAGTTTTCGTTCATTTAGCTTTAATGCAACATATGATCAAAAATGAACAATTAAACGAACAAAATTTTCTTGTTCGTGTTCGTTCGTTAAAAAAAAGAACGTGTTCGTGTTCATTTATGTTCGTTCATTAACAGTATAAACGAACGGTTTATGAACGTAAACAAACAAACACAAGTTAACATTAATGGACAAACATAACCGAGCTAAAACAATTTAAATGTAAATGTGAACAACAATGTGTTTGGGCCAAAAAAGTTACTATAACTAGACTAAATTGTAACAGGCCTAAAAAATTTAAATAAATATATAACGAACTTAAATAAACATAAACTAACAAACATAAAAGATCGTAAGTAAACGAACGAGCACACACATATTCAAATGAACGAACGTTCACAAACATAAACAAACGAATGAGACATGTGTTCATGTTCGTTCGTTTAGCTAAACGAACAAAGTTTTTAGTTCAAGTTCGTCTGTTTATTAAACAAGTGAACATAAACCAACTCCTGCCAAACGGTTCAAGAATGGGTCACTGAACGTTTGGTTCATTTACAGGCCTAATCGGGTAAAAAAGGTTCTTTTAACGCGTTGCGTTAGTCTGGGTTGACCCGAAACACTTTTTGACCTGTTTCCTTTTAAACCAAGTTTTTTTTTCTCATTTTACTATCTTCACCAATTAACACAACACGAATCGACCCACTGATAACTAAAGAGATCGAATAAGACTGATAACCTTTGGAGGAAGTGAGCCTTCAACATCTTCAACACGACGCCTAAGCATAAAAGGCTCCAAGATTTGATGAAGTCGATGTATAATAATAACTTTTTTCTCGGTTTCGAGCCAATCATCTTCAGCATTGTGAGCACCGTCCTTTTGAAAAGGCTGTGAAAACCAATCATGAAACACTTTTCGGTTGTCAAACACATCTGGAAGTAATAGATTTAACAATGACCAGAGCTCTTTAAGATCATTCTGCAAAAAAATGAAAATAGAAAACAACACTTGCCAACTCAGCATATGCAGTTAAAATGTAAAAACTGTAAAAGACGAGTGATTAAGAGACCTGTAAGGGGGTCCCAGTGAGAAGAAGCCGCCTTTGGCATCAATATTTATCAAGATCACGGGCTAAAACCGAATCTCGGTCTTTCATTCTTTGTGCTTCATCAATAACTATATATTTCCAGTCAACTCTAGAAAGTTTTGATTTATCAAACATGACAAATTCATAGGTTGTCACAAGTACATTAAATTTCAAACGGCGAACCTCCTAGCATCATAGAAAAAAAACATGGGATCACTTAAATGTTATAACAACAGGAAAACGAAGAAAAAGGGGAATTCTTACCTGAGTAAACAATTTTGTCCGTTGATCTTTGTTACCAACATAATAAATGCAAGACACGTTTGGCAACCAATTACGCAACTCACTCTGCAGAAATAAGTTAGTTAGACAAGAATGCAAAATGAAACATTAACAGGGGCATAATTAAGGTTAACCAACCTTCCAGTTAACCAGAACTGCGTTTGGAACAATTATAAGATGTGGGCCATAATTACTTTTGTACTCCATCAGATAAGCAATCAAAGCCATAACCTGTGACGGAAGAAAATAAGATTTGGTTGCCAGGTGGACAGATAGAATTACAGGCAAGTGTAGTGTAGCTTACCTGGACAGTTTTCCCAAGGCCCATTTCATCAGCCAATATACCATTCAACTTATTGTTATACAATGAAAGCATCCACTGCAATCCAACCTGTAAAACCCATAAGCTAATAAGAATATTTCTTCATCATTGACCAAATTATAAAATAAGCACTTAACATAAATAAAGCAACATACAAGTTGATAGTCACGTAGAGTTCCTTTCCTTAGCATTGAGGGCTGTCGTGTGACTCTTTCACTGACAGCATGTGCAAGAGTATAATATCTGTAGACAACCAATAAGAAGAAAGATTAAATAAAAGAATTTATCATTTATAATCATGGATCTCCTAAAGGCCACATTGTAAAATTTCAAAAACTAGAAATAGTTATTCGAAGATTACTTGCTAACAGATGAACTATCTTGAGGTGCGTTCATTTCAGAGAAACGGTTTCTTATTAATACTTCTTCTCTCGCACGAGATGCGGCAGCTCTTACCTCTTCTTCGGATAGACCCTTTTATAACAAAGTGACATCATTTATGTGAGACAAGAATAAATAAATATGACATGCAGAATCATTTTCATGTTATGAATCCCGTACCTGAGCTCTTGCAACTGCAGCTGCAGCATTTGTAGCCTCCTCAGCCTCCTGTTGATTCTTGGCAGCTGTAAGTTTGCCACCAAGTTTATTAAGATACTCTTCAGTCTGAGATAAAAACGAGGATAAAACCTCGTATCTCTCAGCAGCCTCACTGGGCACACTATTTTGTTGCTCTAGAAGAATCTCTCTATACCTCTCAACATCATTATTCTTCAAAGCTTCCATTCTTTTACTTAGATCATCATCTTCGTTCCAGAATTCCCTCAACATCTTCTCATGATACTTAGCAACACCCTTGTTACGTGAAGTCCGTGCATCACGAATAGCCCAGTGAGATTCTAGAAGCTTCTTACGCCACTGAAAAATAGATTTCAACTGGTTCTTTCTAATGATTCTTTGAGCAGCTTGTACTTGTCTGTTAAGATCCAGTCGTTGGCGTTCACATAACCGAATAAATTTCCTATATGGTCTATCTGGCATAGCCATTATTTGTTGTTGTTGTTGATCAACTTCTTCTCTCACACGCGTTTGTACATCTTGTAAGAGAAGTTTCTTTTCTTCAATCTGTAACTTTATAACAAGATCCTGGCCTTATCCTTTTTCTCTCCAAATTTACAGCTAGTAAACTGTTAATCTTTTTTAAACTCTTGTTTTTCTTTTTGTTAATCATGTCTATGCCTTCGTCAATAACAAGATCTTTCACATCATATGCTAGCGTTAGATTGTTATTGTTATTGAGCATCATACTTGATCCAAAAGAATCATGCTTCCGAGTGAAAAAAGGAAAGTCAAACAATGGGCCATGGTACTTTCTAGAAGGACCTGGATCTTTTGTTTGAGTTGTATCTCCTGATTGTGAGACAACAGCTTTACCTTTGTCTGTGGGACCCTCACCTACATGAGAAGTTTTCGGAATCCCATGTTCTACCTCATGTTCCTGTTTGGTAGGAAGTGCAGGATTTCTCAGCTCTTCTTTTGCAGGGAGAGAAACTGATGGAGTTTCATTGACTACAGTTGTACTTTGTGCATTAGCTGTGGAGCCCGCAGTTTCTTTCTCCTTGTGCACTTCTCTTTTCGGAAAATTCATCACAGCTTGAGCATCCTTGTTATTGGAACCCGTAAGATTTCTACCAGTAGGGGCAGTAATCTGCTGCAGCTGCAGCTCAAATGGAGGCGGCACAATAGCTTGAAGTAGTTCACGAGGCAGAGTTTTCTCTCCTTTCTGTCATCAAGTCAAATAAAAAAGTCAACAAAAGATGAATAATATGACATATACAAAACTAGTATATATGATTAAAAACTATACAAATTCTGCAAACCTTTATACGCCTAAAAGCAAGAATTTGGGCTTTAAGAACATGAAATTGCTGTTTTGTAAAGCCTGGGGGTAGTTTTTGTACTTTCTGAGATGTTAAAGGGTTATCCATTTGCTGTCTAGCAGGCTGTATTTGCAACGACTCTGGGGCAGTTACCATGTTTTTGCTAAAATGATCTGAATTCTGGCTCATGTTAGCAAGTGACTGTGGGGGCGGCATAGATTGCCTAGGTGCCATCTGATTCTCCCTCCCTTGAATAGGGAACTGTTGACCTTGACCACCACTAGAAGTGTTGACCAAGGGGGAATTTTGGGTTGAACCCAGATGACCAGGTGACATTGCCTGCCTTGCTTTTGTAGAGCCCGAATGGCCCGACACGTCACTATGGGGAGAACTTGCATTCGCCACTTGTGGAGAATGTGGGCCCGTGTTGCTTTCATTGACCTTTTGTTGACCAAACATCCTAGACTGCATAATCGGCATTATTTGTGCCATCAAATTAGCATTTTCAGGACGTGAAAGATCAATGTTACGCTCGAGAGCCAAAGCCTGCATTGCCTGCATTTGGGCAGCCATTGCCGCCTGGCTGTTTCCCATATTATTGATGCCCTGTTGACCTTGTGAGACTTGCATTTGTCCCATATTACTCCCTGGTATCATCTGGCCAAACGATGCTGGCATGCCAAAATGCTTCTGAATTTGATTTTGACTTTGACTAGAAACCGCCTGCTGGGCTTGCATACCCGGTGATGACTTTTGTTGGGCTTGTTGAGCATATTGCATATATGCCAGTTGCATCGGGCTCATGTGCTGATCAAAACCATGCCTTGTATTTTGTCCATCTTGACCATGCTGCTGCTGCATTTGTTGCATAGAGCCTGAACCCAATCCCGATACTCCTTGCCTGATTCCAGCTTGATACGCTAGCATAGCTTCTCTCCCTTCAGGGTTTCTAAGTAACTGTTGTTGCAATAACTGCATAAACAATGTACACAAAATTCACTTTCAAACTTTCAACAGAACCACATAACTGTTTCAAACAAGATATAACTGCATAACCAACATACACACACACATCAAAACTTAACCTAGTTCAAAAGAATGGAATTAAAACCAATGATGAATACTGAAAAGACATACAAATAGGACTTAATGGTCCTGAGTGAAACATTCGACGAACTGTTCGTGAACCATTAGTAGGGAAGTTTGTTTATGTTCGTTCAGTTGATAGATGAACGAACATTAACAAAAAACTTCGTTCAATTTAACTAAATGAGGGAACACGAACAGAGGCGACGTTAATTCAATTGTGTTCGTGAACACTCAATAATGTGTTTGTTTATGCTCATTTACGTCTGTTTAGTGTTCGTTAACGTTCGATAACGTTTGTAAATGACTTTTCTGATTTTATCATATAAAACAAAAATATATGCGAGTATTAAGTCAACAAATTTATATGCAAATTAACATATGAATATCAAGTTATCAACATTCAAAAAAACACAACAGTTTGCTTGTCCGTTGAAAGCGAAAGCTTAGGGACGAACATGAACAAGGCCTCGTTCGCTTCAGTTCGGTTCATTTACAGCCCTATTCAGCAAGTATAAACAAATCTAACACATGAATAAACAAGTTGCAACAACTGACACCTTCAACACAAAAACTGAAAAACACAACTGTTTCAAATAAGATATAAATGCATAACCAGCATACACACACACACATCAAAACTTAACCTAATTCAAAAGGCACACAAACAGCACTTAATAGTCCCCGTGTCAAACTCAAAATCATTTTCAGTGTAAACAAATCTTAACATAAATAAATCACTTTCAGTTGCAACAAACTGACACGTCATGTGAGCTGTCAGCAGTTCATTTATGCGGCCAATTGACTAAATCTGAATAATAATAATAATAATAGTAATAATAAATAACAACAACAATAATAATATCAGTGACTCCAAAACCCTAACCTGCATTTGCTGCTGCTGCTGTTGATGCTTCACCGGATCAAACCGACGAAGACGACGGCGATGCGGACGCCGACGGCGGTCCTCCACCGCCAGATTGCATTTATAAACCTTCTATATTTAAAATTAAAAACCGTTGTGGTTCAATCAGCTTAACAACGACAATTTCGGATGAATTTGTAATACTTTTTGGTGCGAATCGGACGGTGTGGGGCCAGATGTTGATGACGGCGATCGGCCGAAGTTAACGGAGGAATGATTAGAGTTGAGGTGGGTGAGTTGAGTAGAGGCTATATTCGATAAGATTTCTAAATACAACTTTTGCTATTTGAGTTTTTATTTTGATTTTATTATCTAAGTAAATAGCAAGTAAGAAAGGTAAAAACTAAAAAGTAGTGAACTAATGACTCTTGCATGTAGGTTGGTAAATGAGCAGGTGTGTTCAGGTAATCGGGTCAGATATCACACCTAATATCATACTTGAATATCTGTTTATATATGCCAAGATTTGTAAAATCTCACCCATGTCTAAAACTAATAATATATATATAATAAACTTATAATAGAAAACCGTTACACTTGATGGAATTTAGTCATTATAATTAATTTATTGTACTTATAATAAGGACAACAACCATAACAATAATATTATAATTTCTACAAATTTTATACTTTCTTCCTCATTTTCTATTTTTAGATAAACTTTTAATAAAAACATAATTATTAGTTTAATAATAAATACTAGCAAAACTATACTTGGCTTGGAACGTCACAATAGAATCTCCATCCATATACTTTTAATTAAAATGTGTATTTGTAGTTAAAAATTATTATGTTTAAAAAAAATCTCACATATGATTTCACATATATATTTAGAATTAGTTAAATAATACATTTTCCACCAACGATCACTTTAAAATTTGAACTTTTAGTATTGTGTTTTCAAGCATTTATGTTTAAACTATGCCAATATAATTTAAACATTTAAATAAATTTTGATAGTTTTCTTTAGTCTCTTTACAAGAACAAATGGAACTCTCAATGTTGTGGAACTATATGGAGATTAAGCTCCTAAGTCATATCATGAATATGTGGGAACTTGATTTACAGTGAACCCATTTTGATATATGCCATGGCAGTTTACAAGGTGACACGCATTGGAAGAAAATTAATGAAAATGTACAGGGGAAAGGTGGGATTTATATAGGGGCTCATTAACCTTGAAAATCTTTACGATAGTGTGCCCCTGTCAAGTGATTTTTAGATAGCCTTGAGAGAAAATGGCTCCATGAAATATATAGAAGTAACTAGATATGTATGATGGGTTTAAAACAAGTGTCCGTGTGTCAATAGGTGATACGAACTTCTTTCCTGTAAAGGTGGGTCTTTCGCCAATGATCCATGTTAAGTCTTTTTTTTTTCTTCTCTTTTTATTTTTATTTTACGATAGTCTTGGATGGCTTACCTAACTTGATCCAGGTGAAAAGCCCGTGGTGTACCCATATCATATCTACTTATTCTAATAAAAGAAAATAACTGCGGACGCATGTCAGTTGGATATTCATTCCTAGCATAAATTTCCCGCTCAAACTATTTTTCTATTTTTAATGAAAACATATTTATATCAGTGTAATAAAAACATATCAATCCATCCTTTAATTAGATAACTAATTATCTAAATTATAGGGATTGCAGATAGTTATGTCAACAAAATCAAAATATTTATATTTTTAATGAAATCAGATTTACCTTTTTTTATTATTAAATCAATTTATATGCACTTTTGAGTGTATGAAATGAATGCGAAAAAATTCAATGAACGTTATTTATAGGTCTAAAATTATAAAGTAAAGTAAAAATTATGAATGAATAACAATTTTATTCTCACATATTTATTCAGTCTCCATGGATCTATTGAGTTTTCATCTCTCTCTTTTTAAATTGTTATACAAAAACTTGTGTTATTCATGCTAATTTATTATAAGGTATTTTTTTATGCCATTAATAATGAAACATGTTATCATCTTTTGTTAGAATTCATTCATTCCAAAAATATAATTTACCTTATAAAATCATTAGGTGCTTATTTTCATGATTGTTAAGAAATTGCGTGAGAATATACCATGTATTCGTATGAATATTCCATTAAAAATATAATTTGAACTAATGAAACCATTTAATTTAATAAAATATAGGTTTTTTTTAAATTAATTATTAAATTTCTATAGATTAATTGTATTTCTTTTAATCATCCGTGTTTCACACGGGTTCTAAAGCTAGCTGTGGTAATAGACGAAAGTAAACAGGGACTGGATTAGAGACTAAAGGAGTGATTGTAGTTCTTAAAGCATAAAAGGTTTAAAGATAAGTCAATCTATTACTAGGTACCTTTATTGTAGCTTCAATGGTACATGTGATGGGGAGGACAACCAAATTACTATTGAAGTCATAATATACTTGCAGATTCCCCAGTTCAAATATTTATGGTCATTTGCCTACAAATGATAGCAAAAATGTGTGTAAGCATGTTGGCGCTAGTGGTGGGGCACATAAGTATGATGTGACAAAATGTACCCAAGAAGTTCAACCAGAGAAATTTATATGGATACAACTCACAGAGTATCTTATACATAAATGATCATTGGGACATCAAGAAGACACGTGTCTGAAACGAAATCTGGCATAGATGAAAGTTTGAGGTAGTGGAACATAGGTTGGTCGGCCAAATAATAAATTAAGTTCGTCATAAGAAACTAGGCACGTCTTGTAACTTGGATAAGATAAGAGAGTTAAGATTAAGATGACTTTAAGCATATGAAGATGAGACAGGTATTGACACAAGAATCATGGTAACCATCATGTTGGAGGGGATGAGGAGCAGAGCCAGATCCAAATCAGCATGCAATGGGCGTAGGGCCGGCTCCGAGAATTGAAAAAAAACTTTGGGCCGAAGGCAAAAATATTTTGGGCCTTAAGTTATAAAAAGTTTTTGTTTGGTTTAAACAATTTAATTTTAAATTGGCTATGATTTGGGTTATGTAAAAATCTAATGTATGAAAATAGGCTTAGCATGTTTTAAACGAGACTAGAACCCACAAACTTTTGGTTGAAAGTCATACCCCTTTACCACTAGATCAAGTTAGTTGTTATGTAATTGAGTTTAAACATTAAGTATACATATAGTTTTTTCTAAAAATACATATAAATGTTTAAAAAAAAATCTCGGGCCTAACGGGTAGTCGGGCCTATGGCCGTCGACCACCCTGCCATAGGCCATGGCCGGCTTGGATGGGCGGATTAGGTAGAATTTGCTAGACTTGCACATCTCCTAGTATATACATGGGGAATAGGATTTCTTAGAGATATCAAATTATATTTTGGACTTTTAGGAGAAGTTATAGATACTTAGACTTGTATCGGAACCTTAGTTCTTCCTACACTTTTGTTATCTAAGCCTTAGTTTTATATTAAGGCCGTCTTAGGTGCTGTTTGTTTTTTAAGAGGTAAAATGTCTGCAGTCTGCGGACCACATCTGCAGACATTTATAGTAGAAGAGGTGGACCAAACGTCTGCAGTCTGTAAAAAGAAGACTGTTTGTTTTTTAACAATTCTGCAAACTGTTAAAATTAACAAAAATTTAAATAAACCGAATTTTAAACATAAAAAAGGTCTTCAAACGACTTAAACTTTATGCAAACCTAATGTAACAAGATCTTCATTAAAACTAAACTTTCTACAAACTTTTTTAAAGAAAAAACTAATGATAATTGGACAATTATACAAACTAATAATTGAACAAAATCTAATAATAATTCAACAAATCACGAATCAATTTCTTTAAAAAAAACTAATAAAAATTCAACAATAATTGAAAAATAACTCTCGAGCTCTCGTAAGTCAAAACGAGCCAAGCTCAAGCTTGTTTACACAAAATAAACCTAAATTGATATACACGACATCAATAATCACTCGACGAACATCAATTAAACCTGATTTCAATAAATTCCGATCTTATAAACTTTCAATAGTATAATCCAATACACAAATTCAAACCGATTACATCACAAATCATACAAATATAGGTAAAGTACACAAATCAACAAAACAATAATACCCAGACTGGAGTTGTGGATGTGTGGCAGTAGGCAGCGGAGACGGCGGACCTGCGGCAGTCGAAGGGCGGTGGAGATATGGGGTGGTCGGAGAGAGGGCGGCGGAGGCAGGGGAGGGGCGACGGAGGTGTAGGGTGGCTGGATAGGGGATAGCGGTAGCAGGGGTGTGGCGGCGGAAGTGTGGGGTGGCCGGAAAGGGGGGCGGCGGAGGTGTGGGGTGACCGGAAAGGAGGCGGCGGAGGTGTGGGGTGGCCGGAAAGGGGGCGATGTTGGAGAAGATAAGAGAGGGGTGGAGGAGTTGCTAGGGTTGATGGAAGGGTTTGATGAGAAGATGTGGGAAGATGTTAGAAGCTGATGGTCCAAGTTTTCTTTATGAAGAGAGCGCGCAGACGTTTTTTAATGAAATGTCTTCCGAAAAACAAACAGTCTTCAGACCATAACATTTGCGCGTGGTCTGCGTGGTGCAGACATAAAAGGCTATGAAGATCTTCAGAGAAAAAACAAACACTACCTTAGTGTGTAGATTTTCTAAGTGAGTATATATCCTGTAGGTACCTTAAAGGGAGATAGAGATACTTATTTTCTTAGTTCTTTGCTATTTTATTGGTTCTCACTATAGTTTACTCACCACTTTATGATAGTGATGGTTTAATACTATCTTTATTTGTACTATTTGTTTGGTTGTTGCTTTTATTACCTTAAACACATGTAATGTGGATTGCTATAGAACACATGAAAAAAGGAAGTTTTTTAAGATAGATGGAACTCAATGGCAACAACCTATCTATTTCTTATAGGAAGGGTTTTCTTTCTAACCCTTTTTCAAGATCTCGTTACTAGTTAATTGTTATGAGTAAGATTTTACTCGCTACTCTTGTGTGTTATTTAGACTCTGGTATAAAAAACATCCTTAAATAGTTTAAGTTACCACAAAAAACATTGTAAAAACATAAAAAATTGGTCTAATTTTAGATAAGTTAACCTAGAAGCCCATCAAATTAACACGAACACCGCTCATTACTAAATGAAACATACACAAACTCATTTTTTACTAATTCCAGATCTATTTATCTTGTTTAGTTTCATGCCTTACACGTGGGTTAGAAATTCACATCAATGTTAAAAATTATTATTATTATTAAATCCATTAAATGCGATATATTAGCCGCAGGTCTGGTTATTCTACAAATTAGGACAAAAAAGATAATGATTTGTAGCCAAAAAAAGTAATAATAAAAAATCATAACTCAAAATTTAATAAAAAACGAAAAAGTAAAAACAAAAAATGCTTCCACTGTCTTCCTCGTTCTAAAAAAAACACGTTTTTGAGAGAAAAAGATCATTGTCTTTTATTTATCATTTGTTTTTTTGTTTATATTCGTCATTGATTGTGGGTTTTTTTTTCTTGATATTATGCTATATTACTCAACATTCTGTTTTATTTTGTTTGCTATTGTGCTATATTTTGCGATCTATTGTGTCCTTTTTATTTATAATTGTGTCTTTTGTTAATTTCGTCATTGTGTCTTTTTTTCTCGGTATTGTGTCTTTCGTCGTTTTTTTGGAATGGGAATGACGGGGGACATCAGTAGTGTACACCACAACAGGGTGGCGTGATGGAGGGCAGGCGGGGCTTTTGCGAGCCGGATAGCGCCTGTTGAAGGGAATTTTTTTGGAAAAGGTGCCATTTGACGTGCTGCTGCTCTTTTTTTTTGTGAAATTTGTGATGAAGAAGCAGAGAAGAAAGAAGATAAAGAAGAAGACACGAGTTTTTTTTTAAACCTAATTTTTGGTGGGCTTTGTTACGAAGGTTATTGGATTTGGGCCAATTTTATTTTTTTATTTCATTTTATATGTTTTATACATAATGCATGTTTTATTATAATTTTTATCTTTTATTATTCAAAATTATCTTTTAATTTATATTCTTGTTTTAAAATTTAAAAAAAAATCGAAAAATTCGCTAAAGTCACCGTTCGTCTGAACCACAACAGGCTTAGGTGGCTTCAGCAGTGGTTTTAGAAGTAGCTTCAATGAGTGTTAGTCAACACTACATGATACAATATTATTGAATGAATTCAATGACAACACACAGTCTTACAAATAGTTAATTGCTAGGAGTGAACTTTTAGTGTGCATATATATTCTTTGTTATTTAAACTTTGGTATAAAAAGCCTACAATATTTTAAGGGGGTGTTTGGGTGAGCTTTTAAATTTTGGTTATTCGATTTTTGAAAAGCAAAATGTGTTTGATAAAACCCCTCCAAAAGCTTCTAAATGGAGCTTTTTAAAAGTGCTTTTGATTTTCAAAAATCAAATAAGCAAGTTTGAAAAGTTCGTACATACACCCCCAAGTTACTACATTAAAAGCATGTTGAATAATCAAAAAATAAAAATGCAGGTCAAACAAGTCTACTCGTGAGCCTGTCGAGTTAACACGTATATGACCCATTTAACTAACCGCGTTCACAGGTTCAACCTAAAATTGACTCGAAGATATTAAGACTAAATCTGTCGTGTTTTCATTTTATTTAGAACGACGACTTTCTTGTGTTTAGGCTACCGCGTTTTCCAAATTTGGAGAGCCATGTTGCCTCATTCTGGCCAAAATATGTTGTCTTAATCGTTACCCCACGCTGGCTTAATCAAATATCCTCACTCTGGCCAAAATATCCCCATCCTTAAATCTTTTTCGTCCCCGAAAAAAGAAATTTGCAATCGTATCGGTAATTGGAAAATGATTTTCAGATCATTTAGGTTACTTTAATTAATAATAGATAAACGCAAAAATAACGATTGCCGATATTGTTGTCCACTTCAACCCAGCCACCAACCTATCAAGCCCCCTGTTGGGCCTAGTTATTTGGTTTGTACTTAGTTTGTTTGTTTTGTTTGGGCTGCGTATGTAAACCGAGATCCCTTTGGATCTCGGTGGGCTTTTGGTCTTTGTTGGGCTAGCGTGTGGTATCACAACCCTATATATAGAATGCATTGTATAGGGTTCTAGGTTGTTCATTCACTTGTGTTTTGGCCGTCTAAGGGTTGTTCTAGACGAGTTTTGTATTGATAGTGCTTAAGCACCCGACGTATAATAATACGTGTGTTTTGAAGCCATTCTTGTGTTCTACGTGTTTGTGTTTACTTGTGTTCTTGAATCATTTAGTGTTGGAATTCCGCACCAACACCTAGATTGTTGATATCATAATTGTAGTGATCCAGAATCGGGACTTACAATTGGTATCAGAGCCTTAGACCTATTCAGGCTCGTTATTGTGATATCAAGGATTCATGATCTTGATTTATTGGTGGTTTGCTTGTATTTCCAGTGAACAAGTGATCAGAGAAGAAGGAGAGTCACTTTTGGGAAAAGATTGGTTTTGGTTTGGAAACAAATCAAAATCCCAACTTTCTCGGAAGTTTGTTACGCTACAGATTGACTTTTGGTGAGAATCAGTGTTCTCGGCTACTAGTTTTCGACCACAATCAATTCTCGGCTACATCTAGTGTTCGGCCACAATCAGTTCTCGGTTACACTTAGTTATCGGCTACAATTGGTTCTCGGCTATTACCAGTTTTCGGCTAAGGCAGTTCTCGGTTGCTTTGGGTTTTCGGTCAACTTTTGTAGTTCTCAGCATCTTTTCTCGGCTGCCATTAGTTCTCCGTCAACTTTTGGTTCTCGGCTCAGTAAACTGTAGGCTATGTTTGGGCCTGATTAGTTTGATTTGGGCCTGATACTTGGACTATAAAACTTTCTGGACTAAAATTAATCTTAAACTAATTTAAAATGGATCAGTTAACGAACAACAATGTCAACCAACACTTCACTCCATCAAGAACTCGACTCTATAATGGGGACCACCACTCGTATACCCCGTCTCTTGTCTCTTGAGGGGTTTAGTGAATGGAAATTTCGTTTTGAGAAGTACGTTAAGATGATGGATCCCAAAGTTTGGAGAAGTATTCTTAGGGGGCCTCAAAGAATTACCTATCAACGTGAAAACTCGACTGAATTTCTTGTAAAGCATGTTGCCTTGTATGATGATGATGATTTTGCTAAAGTTGAGGAAGATGATAAGGCACTTTCAACTCTAACCATAGCACTTTCACCTGAGATTGCCCTTGGTTTTAGAGAACTTCAATCTGCTAAGGAACTATGGGAGGCATTAACTGAGGTGTATGAAGGAAACAAAGACATGAAAAGGAGTCGCCAAGACTTGCTGCGACAAAAGTTCAACATGTTTAACTATGTTCTGGGGGAGTCGTTGGAAACTCAACTCCAAAGGTTCATATCTCTAGTGACTGAAATGAGATCTGCAAGTATTTATCTAGCAACTTCAGAGATAAACAACAAACTGGTGAACTCATTGCCAAAGAATTGGGATATGAATGTTGCTGTTATCAAGAAGACTAAAGATCTCAACAGAATGTCTATCTCTGATATGATGGCTACTATCAAGGCATGTGATATGGACGACAAGCAACGTGCAATAAACCATGCGAATTCTTACAGTGCAGCTGGGTACAACGTTGCTTCCAACAATGCTCTTATTTCTTAAGATAGTTTCTCTATGTTCAAGGCCACTCAGCAACCTCCAACCCAAGGAAACTTTCAGATGTTTAAGTCCACTCAAGGCCAGTCATCCTCCACTCCGCCTCAACCAGCTCCAGTTTTCTTCACCAAGTCTGCTCAATCTTCATCTGCTTAACCTTCATCTGCTGGTGCTGCTTAAGGTCAGAACTCAAGTCAGATTCCCTCCATTCCGAAAGAGACTCAGGAGAACATAGCTCTAATGGCAGGATTCATGAACTGCTATAATGCATTTCTAGCTGGAGACTTGGTTCAACCTGTTGTGGCTGCTGACCTCGATCAGATTCACCCTGATGATGTTGAAGAAATGGATATCTCTTGGCAAATCGCCATGACGGTATTTCGTGCCAAGAAATTCACTAAAAGGACTGGTAGAAACAATTGGAACATGCCTAATAATCAGAAGGTGGATTTTAACAAGGACACTCTGAGATGCTATAACTGTCACGAGCCGGGTCATTTTGCTCGTGAATGTACTAACCCAGCGAAGGAAGGAAACACAGAAAGGGCGCTGGTTCCAGTGGGTAATGCTAGGGGAGATGTTGGTGATAGTTTGGGAAATGGTGAAAAGGGATTGCTTGCTCAACAGTTTTCTTGGGAGGATCAGATGGCTGCTCTCAACATTGGAAATCAGACCGCAAATTTTGCAAATGTTGAAGACATTGAAGAGGAAAACGCTGTTGAGGAGCAAATCAAGGAACTTCAGTTTGCATATAGGCGTTCACTTCTCCTGACTCATCTGAGGTAAGTTTTCAACCATGTTCTCAAGATTGTGTTGATAAGATAGAATTATATAGGCTCCACAATGATAACTTAATTAGAGACATGGAAAGAGTTAAATCTGAAAACTTTAAACTCAAGAAAAACGAAAAAGGTTTTCTAGATAAAATAGAAGCAAATAAAAAGGATTTCTCTAAGCTGAAGTCTGAATTTAGTCTAAAATGTTGTCATTATCTAGATGCCAAACAGGAAATTGTTGAATTAACTGCTAAGCTGGAAGCCTCTAAATTGAAAATTTTGAATCTAACTAGTAAATTTGAAAGAGCTGAATTAGATTTTAAAAAATTCGAGGGTTCCAGTAGAATGGTTGACTCAATGATCGAAAATCAATTATGGTGGAAAGAAAACGAAGGTGAAGGCATAGGTTATAGTAATGTTCCGCCACCTTACAATCACAATTATGTTGGTACTCCTGTTACCAAAGAACATGAAGAAAAGATAAAAGGCATGAAGTATGGTAAACAAGATAAACATGATGAATCTAGTCTTGTGAATGCTAATGTGTCTACTTCAGAAGTGAACGATTCTAACGTGTTTACTTCATGTGCAGAAAAATTAATTGTGAAGGAATGGACTGATGAGGACGACGACCCTTGTTTTGAATTTAATACTGACATTGTTTCCGATGTTTCTTTAAAACTACCTGTTTTGAATTATGTTATTCTGACTGTTTGTGTGGGCTCTGTTTTAAAGAGCAAGGATTCTTATGTGGTTGATTCAGTTGAAACTTTGAATTCTGATAATGTGATTTCAAATAAAATTAAAAAAACTAAAAAATTCAACAAATATTTTCCACCTAAATTTGTTAAAGAGGGATGCTCTAATGACAAACAAGGTGATAAGTTTAACAATGTGAAACATGGTTCTCGCAATTTTAAACCAGATGGTCCACACAACCAGTCCAGACAAGGAGTTGCCCAAAATGATTTTTACATAAAACGACAAACGTGTTTTAATTGTGGAACTCCCGGTCATATTGCCAGAAATTGTCCACATCGTCTATATGTTCCACATTATGGATTATATCAAAGGAATATGCCCTATATGCCTCACAATTCATACAGGAAAAGATTCAGGCATCATCCAGCTAATCCCTCTGACGATGATTGGAACCGAAACAAATCTGGCAGGTTTAGTTCTCATTAGACCAAGCCTAACATGTTTCGAAAAAGGGTTACAAAAGGTGCTTCGGTTTCAAAAACGAACACAAATTCTAAGCCAAAACGGGTGGAATAGACAAACTCGTCTTCTTCCAACCCCAAAACACCAGAGGTTACAACAACCATTCGTACATATAATGCCAAATCATACAATGGTAGACACAAATGGTTGCCTAAATCTCTGGCAAAGGAATCTGAAAAATCTACGTTTGATGATCAAAAAGACATGTCATGGCAACCCGTGACAACTTTAGATGAGTCAGGGTCACCCAGTGTAACTATGGACTGGGTACCAAAATCTAACTAATCTCGCATTTTGTGCAGGGACAGCTATGGAGGAATATCATCAGACCTTGGTATGTTGATAGTGGCTGTTCCAAGCACATGACAGGAGACATTTCCCAACTACATAACATTCAAACATTTAATTGTGGATATGTGTCCTTTGCGGGAGGAGAGAAAGGGAAGATTACACAGAAGGGTACTGTAAGTAACGGTGGTCTGAAATTTGAAAATGTTAATTTTGTTCCAGAGTTGAAGCACAGTTTGCTGAGTGTGTCGCAAATCTGTGATAAAGAATTTTCAACTCATTTTACTAAAAAGGAGTGCTTGATTTTAAAACCTGGTATCATTATACCAGAAGACTGGATTCTTGTTCGACCACAACAAAAAAATAATGCTTATGTGATCGACATGAAAAAAAATGTTCCTGATGAAATAACATTTTTGTTTTCAAAAGTGTCGGAACATAATGCCATGCTATGGCATCGTCGTCTTAGTCATGCTAATACTAAAAATTTGAATCGTCTTGCCAAAAATGATTTGGTACGTGGCTTACCCATTAAATATTTTGTTACTATTGAAAAATGTGTGCTTGTGCTTTAGGTAAACATCATCGAAAAACTCATAAACCTAAATTAATTAACACCATTTCATCAGTTTTTCAATTGCTTCATATGGATCTTTTCGGTCCAGTTCACGTTTTGAGTCTTTCAGGCAGCTCTTATTGTCTTGTTATTATTGATGACTACTCACGTTTTACTTGGGTGTTTTTCTTGTCAAATAAGAGTGAAACGGCAGATTTGATTAAGAAGTTTATTGTGCTTATGGAAAATCAACTGAATTTGAAGCTGAAAGGAATTCGTTGTGATAACGGTACGGAATTCAAGAATGCATCTTCGAATTATTTCTGTTCAGAGAGGGGGGTGTTACGTCAGTACAGTTCAGCCCGGACACCACAACAGAATGGTGTGGCTGAAAGGAGAAATAGAACTCTTATCGAGGCGGCAAGGACTATGTTGTGTGACTCTAAACTGCCATTATTCTTCTGCCCAGAAGCTATCAACACGGCCTATTATGTTCAGAATCGGGTGATAATCAACAAGTCACAGATGAAAACTCCATATGAGATTGTCTATAGTCATAAGCCTACTGTTGCGCATTTCAGAGCTTTTGGTTATCCGTGTACTTTACTGAACCTCGAGTCCACTCCGAAATTCGGGGCCAAAGATGATGATTGTTACTTTGTCGGTTATGCGGGCCACACCGCCTACAGGGTCTACAATAAGTCCACCAAACAGATTCTCGAGTCCTATGATGTTCGTTGGTTGGAAGAAAACGAGACTGATGCTCGTGTTGGTCCGGACTGGTTATTTGATTACAATAAACTTTTCAAACCATTCAATGTGCTTATGGTCATCAACACTGAACCATCGAGCAGTGCTACAGTGGATGCTGAAAAGGGGGACTCACATGCAGTATCTCACATCTCTCCACCTCTGGATGATGATGTCACAAAACCACTTAATGACGACACACCTGCACCCATCACTCAACCGAAAGATGTTCCATAACTGAATTCTCGCAAAATTCGTCTGATAACGTTGCGGCAGTTGAGGGGGAGAATTATATTCGTCAAATTTTCGGGAGCACACTTTTTCCCGATGCCATTCCAAATGAATATGTCGTCAGCACCTCGTACTTACATAGTACAGCGACCTCGGGATGGAAGAACCCTCTTGCTGATGCTGATGCTGATGCTGATGTAAATCTGTCAAACTTGCACTCTACCGGTGATGTTTCTGATCAATTAGTTCCTTCGAGGATTCAGAAAAATCATCCAATTGAGAATGTCATTGGTTCTCTTGAAGCGGGCGTGTCCACCAGAAGTCAGACAGGACACATAAACAGTTGTTTGTTTTCCTGTTTCATCTCTCAGATTGAGCCAAAGACGGTGGACATGGCCCTCCAGGAACCGAGTTGGTTAGATGCTATGCATGAGGAATTAAATCAGTTTGATAAGTTGAAAGTTTGGAGATTGGTTGAGTTACCGGAAGGAAAGAAAGCACTTGATACTAGATGGGTATTCCGAAACAAGCAAGATGACACCGGGGTTATTGTTCGAAACAAAGCACGATTGATAGTCCGTGGCTTTCGTCAAGTTGAATGGTTGGATTACATTGAAGTCTATGCTCCAGTGGCTAGACTTGAGGCCATCAGAATTTTTCTGGCGTACGCTTCCTTCATGGGGTTCACGGTGTATCAGATGGATGTTAAGACCACGTTTCTGTATGGCGAAGTCAAAGAAGAGATCTATGTGGAACAGCCACCGGGTTTTGTTGACTCCAAGAAACCAAATCACGTCTACAGGTTAGACAAGGCATTGTATGGGCTTCATCATGCTCCTCGAGCATGGTATGCTACATTGACAGCACATATTCTACATCATGGCTACAAGCGAGGAACCATTGATCAAACCTTGTTCCGCAAAACTGTCAGAAAAGATTTGATTCTAGTCCAGATCTATGTAGACGACATTATTTTTGGATCCACCAGTGCTGAATTGTGTGCAGAATTTGAAGAAGTTATGAAGAAAAGATTTGAGATAAGTTCGTTGGCTGAGATGACAACATTTTTGGGGTTACAGGTTCGCCAAAGTTTGGCGGGAATTTTGCTGCATCAAGGAAAGTATGTTGAGGATATGCTCATAAAGTTTGAGTTTCAAGACTCCAAGAGTGCTAACACTCCCATGGCGGAAAGGCCTTTACTGTCATCTAATCCGGAAGGGAGTCCCGTAGATCAAACATACTATCGATCAATGATCGGGTCTCTAATGTACCTCACCGCCAGCCGAACCGATATCATGTTTGCAGTCTGTCAGTGTGCTCGTTTCCAGGCTAATCCTAAACTCTCTCATTTAATTGCTGTTAAACGTATTTTTAGATATCTGAAGGGACAACCGAAGTTAGGTCTTTGGTATCCCAAACAATCAGAATTTGATCTTTATGCTTTTGCTGATAGCAATTATGGTGGAGATGATATTGACAGGAAATCCACATCTGCCGGATGCCAGTTCTTAGGAGACCGTCTTATTTCATGGCAGTGTAAGAAACAACAAACGGTGTCCACCTCGATCGCCGAGGCGGAGTATGTTGTTGCATCAGCTTGCTGTTCTCAGGTTATCTGGATGCAAAACCAGCTGCTGGATTACGGTTTGGAATTTCTTGATACTCCTATCTTTTGTGATAAAGATGCTGCCATTGCAATTATTAAGAATCCAGTTCAACATTCTAAAACCAAGCACATCGATATTAAAATTCATTTTATTCGTGACTGTTATGACCGAAAATTGATTCACCTTGAACAAGTTCACATCGATAATAATGTGGCGGACTTATTTACAAAACCTGTCGGAACAGCCAAATTTAATGTGCTTGTGAGTTTTCTTAAAATAATTCGTTTCGAGGATTGAGTCTTTTTGAGTGTAAACTTGTACATATTTTCTTAATTTGTACAATTTTAGGGGGAGAAAAATCAAAAAGCCAAAAATAGTGTGTGTGTGTAATCAAAAAGCCAAAAATAGTGCGTGTGCGTGAAAAATCAAAAAGCCAAAAATAGTATGTGTGTGTAAAAATCACTCTCGCTTAAAAGCCAAAAATAGTGTATGTGTGTAATCAAAAAGCCAAAAATAGTGTGTGTGCGTGAAAAATCAAAAAGCCAAAAATAGTATGTGTGTGTAAAAATCACTCTTGCTTAAAATTATGTCGGTTGCTCAAGTTTGAAGAACATGTACCTGTATATGTTTGGTCCGGTGATCTACTTGTAGAATCACAGGATAGCCATTTATCTAAAGACTGGAAGCATCTGGGGTGATATTGTGATATGTTTTTTTTGTGTTTTGAATTCTTTCACTTAAAATTATGTCGGTAACTCTAAGTTGGAAGGACATGTAATTTCATATGTGTTTGGTCCTGTTAACCACTTGTGGACATAAGGGATAGCCATTTACCTGAAACCTAAGAGTGACCGGGGTGACGGAGTTTTAAACTGTCTTTCGGAAAATGATATTATTATTTAGTTAACAGCTTTTAGAAGCTTCAAATATTTTCAAATGAAAATTGATCCAACCTTTGGAAAATGATAGATAAATTGCTTTTGTGTGCCTAACGGGTGAAGTTATTAAGCTTAAAAGGCTCTAGAATAGTCATTGATTTGTATGGTAGCTTTCCATGATGCGTAAAAGTTGAAGTGATATAAACTAAATTTGCTAAACTTACTGTGGAGAGTCATTTTGAAGAAATGCGCATGTCTCCATATACATCTCTCCGAATGATAGGCAGAAAAGTAATTACCCAGTCATACACGAGCCCGTTTGTGGCTTGATCACCAAATATTATGTTTCTAAATTATTACTTAAAAAAAATAAAAAAAATAATTTTTGGGTTGATTATTGTGTTATTAAAAATTCGTTTTTCAAAAGCTTAAAGGGTCAAACTAGAACTACAGAGATGGGGGCATAAAAGTAAGTCCTGTCATGTCTCGAATGAAAGGCCTGTAAGTCTTGATGGCCTGTAAGTCCAACGTTCAACCTTAAAGCTTAAAATTTTGTTTAATTATCTATAAAAATTTTGATCAAGCACTATGGGGTTGGAGTCAAATTGGGGTGATCTGGGGAAAGCCCAATACGCTTTGAGAAGAGATAGGAAGCATCACAGGTCCATGAGTGATGTCCATCTAAGCTTTATGCCGAACTGAACCTAATTCATATCACCGATGCAATGAAAGTCATGCTAAGCTCGTTATACCTGCAATCAACCTGTCTCTTGATATCATACTAACGCTGAACATGAATCCTTGTGACAGCATCTTAAACAATATGATTTCATGTTCGGATCTTTTTGTGAGAGGCGGCGATTTTACAAAACTGAAATTTGATCCCAATCTGCAAAATTTAAAAAGGGTTATCTTGTGTGTTATGTTCGTTATTATGATTGTTATTATTTATGTTTTTTGTTTTTTTTGTTTTGTTTCATTTGTTTTATCTTGAAATCACTCTCCTCGAAATGCGTGACTTAACTGGGTCGTTTTCAATGTGTTTAAATTGTTTTGGGCCTTACACTGGATTGTCAGTTATGTGTCAACATGTTTATGGGCTGATCAATTGGCTTGGGCTTGTTTAGGGGTTCTTGGCACATATCAGTTGGGGTATAAGTAACCCCCTCCTCAATTACTATTTTCATTACATTTAAAACTCAATTCTCTCCTTTCTCTCAATATATCCAGCCGAAAGTTGTTCCTTGCATAAACGAATCACATTAAGTTATTATTATCGTTCGTGTTTGTTGATTCACAGGTAAATGAGCCAAGGCTAAAGCTAATTGTTTTGTGAGAATTGTGTTCTTAAAGTATTGACAGATGAGTAGATGGATTGCACAGACGAACGAGGTGTCAAGGGGTGTTAGGATTAGTGATTGATGATTTCGATTGGATGGTTTAGGGTTAATTGTTGGAAATTAAGATGGACTTGTTGCAGGATTAATGGATATCTCGGTGCCTTGGAGAAGACGACACCCAAAGAGTTCTCTGTCCCCAGCTGTCAAAGAGCTCTCGGTTGACTTTCGTTGACCGAGATCTCCTAGCCTTGACCGAGAAATCATGTTCTCGGTTGAATTTCGTTGACCGAAAAAGCTGGAATTGACCAAGAACTCATGTTCTCGGTTAATCTTGACAGAGAACACTTGCCTTTGACCGAAAACCCCTCTTTGACCGAAATCTCATGTGGACAGAAAACTCTTTGTGGACCGAAAACAATTATTTTATTGTTATTATTTTTCTTTGTAGTCCACCTAATTTGTTTTTGTCATCGTTGGCCCCTCATGTTTTGAAACTTGAACTAAAATGCTTAAAATATAATTATGATCAAGCTTACACTTACTAACTTGACTTTTGGTGCAGTAATGGCTGATCAGTTTCCGTTAAAGTTTGTGGATACACATAATATTGCTGGACACTTATTTGATCCACCACTGGCCCGCAAGGAGTTCAAGTCTATGATTGTCGGCCTCAATACTTTCAGGATTTCTCACGCATTACGAGAAAACCCTGTCATATGCAGGAAGATGATCACCGATTTTTGGTATAATGCCTCAATCAATCCACGAGGGCCAGATGGAGTTGTGTTGATAGACTCCAAAGTGCAGAAGAAGCCGGTCGTCATCACAGAGGCTATTATAAGGGAGGTACTTCTGTTTGGTGATCAACCTGATTATCCGACGGAATTCTCTTCTACATATGTCTCTGAGATTCCCACCAGGATGGGTTATGAGGGTACTTATCCTCCAGCAATCAAGAAGTTATTTCACCCATACTGGAGGTTTTTGATACACACGTTCTTCTCATGTGTGTCGGGAAGAAAGGGAGGATCAGATGAGATAAGCCATACTCAGATGTCTGCTATCGTTGCTCTGATCATGGATTGGAATTACAACTATTCCAAGTTTATTTTCAATGAGATGATGAGCAATCTGAAAGGGAAGAAAAAAGAGTTGTTCCTTACGTATCCAAGATTTCTACAGATGATCTTTGACTCACTCTACACCGACCTTGTCAGATCTGTTGATACATTAGATATGAAGTCAATGGGACCCAACACCTTTGGGTTAATGAAACAATCCAGGAAAGGCTCCAAGGTCGTCCATCAGGGCCTCAATGCTCTGGTAAAATTTGGGAGATTTGCTGAGACAGAAGCTGAGCCAGTTATCGCTCAAGTTGCCGATGAACATGTGGCACCAGTTCAAAGGCGTGCTGCAGTTTTTGAGATTTCTGATGATGAAGATAAAGAGACAGAACACCATGACACCGATAGTACTCCAACTGCTGGGCAACTAAGAGATTTTGACATGTTTAAAGAAACTCTACAGTTATCTGCTTTGAAGCCTTCTCAAGCATTTGCTGTAAATGAAGATAGTGAAGTTATCCCTGAGGAACCAGCCGACGATCTCATTCCACGCAAACGAAGGAAGACAGATTCGAGATCTGGCGTGCTGGTTAATGAAGATGAAACAACCACACCGTCAACAACATCCAGCCCACAACAAGAATCACATCAGCTTGAGTTGACTGCTCCTGAGACTCATGTTGATCCCAACCCATCATCTGCCGAGCCTCATACTCAAGATCAGATACTTGATGACATTGCTCGTGATTTTGATTTTGAGGCAGACATTCCACAAACTGATGAAGATTACATACCATTCTCTGATGTTCCTTGTGGCCCATCCAATCTGGGTCAGTCAAGCTCTAATGTTTTCGAAAAGGTTGCTCAGATTTTGGCTATGCAAGAAAGATATCTGCAAGAAAAAGGCAAAGGAGTCGTACTTGAAGATGCTCTTGTTGATGTACAAGCTCTTCAACGTAGAGTCTTTGAACTTGAACAACATTCTGTCGTAAAAGACGTACGGATTCAAGAGCTGGAAGCCAGTAACTCCGATAAAGACTTCAAGATAAAAGAGCTTCAGTCCAACATGGGAGAATTAACTGCCATTTACCTAGACCTCCAACAAAAACTCGTTCAGAAGTTTGGAGATGAATTCAAGAGCAGTAGTGATGTGACTTCAAAGATGCCAAACGTTGATCAAGGGGGTAGCTCTACTGTTCGTTCATTTGAAAACATAGATGAATCAGAGACGCTGAAGCAGTACATGTCTGCACCTCCAGTTACCAAAGAAAAGTCAGACAGAGTTCAGAGGAAGCTACTGGTAATGAAAAACTCCAATCAAAATGTTGAATCATCCGATCACCCAGACAGGTTCGTTGTCACCTTTCAAAAGGGTTTTTCGGATAAATATGGAGATCGTTCTGGAGTTGTGTCATGGGGTTTTGATGTTGAAAAGAACATGTGGTGGGTTAAACGGAAGTCCGGTACCACTGAGTATATAATAAGATGAAAGACTTTGGTTCTTGGACTAAAGTGGATCTCAGTGATTTGATAAACTCTCCATTCCACAACCCAACTAATGATTGTCGTGGTAGAGATTTCTGGAACTTTCTGAGAATCAAGTTGATCAAGGCTTTCCGAAAATGTCAACTGCAAAATCGTTCTTGAAGAAAGCAAAGGGGGCCGTGGATCCAAAGACAGGAAAGACAATGGTTAACGTTATGTGGCCTGCTACAGAGAAGGCCACTCATATTCCTGTGCCTAAAGCTATTCCAGATGGTACTTAAGATAACATAAGATTCTGGATGTATGATAGTGAGACTGCCACCGTTGTTATACGTTTGCAGAAGGGCAAAGGGCAGTACAGATTTGTTGATCCAAGAGATTTGCTAAAGCTAGGAGAAAAAGACATCAAGACACTCAGTGCATTTCAGATATTGCCGACCCGATTTTTGAAATGGCTACAAAAGAATATACAAGCATGGTGGCTTCTATTATCAGATGCAAATTTTGGGCAGGTAGTTTGAAAGACGCTCACATCGATTATATGGAGCATGATTGAGAACCAAGCTACAAACCACAGGGGAGATTGTTGGGCCTAGTTATTTGGTTTGTACTTAGTTTGTTTGTTTTGTTTGGGCTGCGTATGTAAACCGAGATCCCTTTGGATCTCGGTGGGCTTTTGGTCTTTGTTGGGCTAGCGTGTGGTATCACAACCCTATATATAGAATGCATTGTATAGGGTTCTAGGTTGTTCATTCACTTGTGTTTTGGCCGTCTAAGGGTTGTTCTAGACGAGTTTTGTATTGATAGTGCTTAAGCACCCGACGTATAATAATACGTGTGTTTTGAAGCCATTCTTGTGTTCTACGTGTTTGTGTTTACTTGTGTTCTTGAATCATCTAGTGTTGGAATTCCGCACCAACACCTAGATTGTTGATATCATAATTGTAGTGATCCAGATTCGGGACTTACACCCCCCCCCCCCCGCCTTATTTAACGATTAATTCAAGTGATATCAATAAACCCATGGGTCTCACACATAAAGAGCTACATATCTGCTTACCCCCATCTCAAGCATAATGAAGACAATTTAAACCGGGTTGAAGCAGACTGGTTCAACCTACCACCATAAGCTAAGAATCATTTAATGGTAAGAAGAATATGTACTTAGGTGGAATTTAGAGGGATGAAAGGTCAAATGAGGTGTACGAGCAATACATAAGAAGAATATGCACTTAGGTGAAATCTGGCTTGGCCATTACCCCACCCCGAGAAACCATACCGTCCGCTGCCAATTAACAGTCGTTGTGCCGACACAAGAGCAGAACTCTCTGGTGTAACACACGGTGGGACGAAACCCAGATGGTCTCGGGATTCACACGGACAATCTTGCACAAGGCCCAACTAAAATTCTTCATTACCATAGACTCATAATCCATAAAAAAAAGACAAATGAGGATTCTTGAATCTCCGTTTAAAAAACCCAAACCTCATACTGGTAAGCCACAAGTGATGAATATCTGTCGTGTTTTCATGTAGTGTGAGAAATTTAACCCGCAATATATTATCCAATAAATGCGATATAAAATCATCACTCATTAATTTGCGTACACTCACCTAAGCGTCCATTACTCACACAACGTGACCTGATTCTGCGCCCAAGGTGCGCACATGTTCTCTTCACGTTTAAAAAAAGCTGTTAGCCAACAACACACACAGAGCCGTATATACATATATAACCTATAACCTTCAACCGACATCAATGGCGAATCAAATGGCAGTGTACACATTCTCTTCGTCAATTCACCTCCGACTCCTACTACTCGTCATCCTGATCCTAACCGTACTCCAAACCAGCACCGTAATTGGCGGGAAAAGCGGTCGATATCACATACCTGACGAACTAGATGACGTGGTGGATGACGAGTGGAAGGAATGGGGAAAGAAGAAGAAGAATAATAAAGTGACGGATGATGACGTGTTTGATCCGCCGCCGTCGGATTTTAATGAGATGGATTTGACGCAGATGCAGGAGGAGATGATGAAACGACACTACGGACCGTCGTTCGGGTTCGTTAAGCTGCGGTTAGGCGTTCGACGAACTACGGTAACTAATTCGGTTATTTGCTAGCTGCTGCATTTAGGTTTTAAGTTAATTAGTTAATATATGTCAATTTTATGATTAGTAGCTAATTACATTACAATTAGTTTAAAAGGTTAAATAAACGAAACGAGCTGAGCTACTGAGATCGGATCGATAAAAAGCTTAGAACGAGCCGAGTGGAGCCTTATCGAGCTTGATCTGAGCCTGAGTGTCAAATATAGCTTGTTTAGTAAAACAAATAAATAAAAGTATTAATAGTAAAATATTAAAACATGAACCTAACCGGATACACATAAACCAGGCACACATAAACGGACGTAAAAGAACTCTATTGAACGAATGCGGCCTCTGTTCATGTTCGTTCGTTAAGCTTACCGAACGGATTTTTCTTTTCATGTTCGCTTATTTATTAGACGGAGGAACATAAATGAACTTCCCTCCGAACGGTTCGCTGGACGTTCGGTTCGTTTACAGCACTATCACCGATCCTTAACGAGCCTTGTTTTTTTTTTTTTTTGAAGTTCTAACTCTTTTGGACTTCTATGATTTAATTTCACGATGAGTTCGAGCTGAGCTTTGGCTCGCGTAAGGCACTGCACACGATCTCGAGCGGTGCTTAGGCTCTTTCGGTTAAGGTTTAATATATAAAAATATTTAAAGCTGTATATAGACTAATAAATAATAAACTAGCTGAGCTTGAGCTTGAAAAAACCACTCACGAACCGAGTTAGAGCTCGAGCTCTCATAAGTCAAAACGAGCCGGGCTAGGGATCAGCTCATTTACGCCCTTAGTGCGTGACTCAAAATTATCGAAAAATGGATGTTGCCAACCAAAATAATACATAGTTAGTGCACTATGCATAATGCACTGCTTGTGCTGTACAAACATTTTCCTCCATAGATTAAGTTATTAGGGCTTGGAATTACTAAATTAGAAGATGCATATCAAAGGGATGGCTGAAAGTTTAATCAGGTAATTAATCGAATCTGGTAATTTAAGTCCCAATAATCTTTTTGAAGAGACACAAAAGACAAATTATGGTAATAAACTAGGAAATGTACTATGAGTTAAGATTCTAATTTCCAAGTTTGGTTATGGACACTGGTAGTGTCTTAATAGGTAATAGCTCCATTTCATAACATTGTTTTTGGGAACTTAACTAAAAAAAGTGTGTTTTTGTAATTTTTTCTGCAGGATATGATAACAGATTTGGCAATGAAATGGAGCAAAGTGGCAAGAACAGGATCCATTGAGGTCAAATTTATGGGTGTTGATGTCAGCACAATCATGTTTACTCTAGAAAAAGGCCAAGACACTTTAGAGGTTTGTTCCAAATAGCTCTTCAAATTCTTGTCACATTTACTTATTTACCCTCTCACAACGGTCTAAAACCACTTTTGATGCACGCAAACAAAAAATGCTAACCGCAATTTGAGTATAAATACACGAGCCAGTGATTGACTATATGCCTACTGTTTGTGTGAAGTCATTGACTTTACAAATTAATAATTTTCTTTTGCAACTTACAAATGATTAAAACAAAACACTCAATATTGAATGATTGTTGACTTAATGCCATGTGGTGTAACTTGTACCAGGGGTGTTCACGGTCTGTTTTTGACAGTTTTTTGGTTAAACAGTAACCAAACCGTTAGTAACGGTTTTTATTATCGAAAATCAAAACCGAACCGTTGAGATTTAAAACCGAACCAAACTGAACCGCTACTAACGGTTTGGTTCCGGTTTTGTTTCACGGTTTGGGCTTGGGCCTTTACATAAAATGTATGATATCAAATAAAGTTATCAAACTATCAGTCTTCTGGAATTCAATCATAAGCTTAAAACATGCTACTACAATACATAAGAGAACAAGAACAATTGCTTTTGCAAAATACATGTTTAACAGAAGTTGTGAAATACATAAAAGAAGTTGAATGAAAAAAGTTGTTTATGGTTCAAACAATCTATATACAAGTGATGAGCACAATATATATAAGTGATTTGCACAATATATATAAGTGATTTGCACAAAAGACACAAAAGAAGTTTAAAAGTTGTCTACAAGTTTATAAAAGCATAGTCTGAGTGTCCCAAACATAAGGAAAGTGCTTTGTAGTATAAAATTTTGAATAAGTTGTGTGTGTGTGTATATATATACTATAAAATAAGAAAACAACTAAATTATATTATTTTACCTTACGGTCCGGTCCGGTCCGGTTTTGTACACTCGGTTTTTTATATAAACTGTAAACCAAACCGTTCGTTACGGTTTGGAATTTTGAAACCAACCGACCAAAAGTTAGAGAAAAAAACCGACCGTGAAACCAAATCGATGACCGGTTTGGATGGTTTCACGGTTTGAGACTGAAACATGAACACCCCTAGTTTGTACATGAGGAGCACGTGGCAATGTGGCACCGAAGGCCATGACAATGTGTATAAACTTTGTTAATTTGGGCATCTTGATGGATTACTTTGCATTTTGATGGTTCAGTTGAAAGAGTTTATACTAAGCCAACCAGAAGCGTATGAGGTTAAGATCGGGGATCAGCTTTTCAGACGACCAGGAGATCCTTCGTTTGATGATGTGTTTGCAGAGCTTCATGCCAATGACTACAATCACAAAAACAAGAATGGTGAAGGTCAGACTCATGAGGAATTGTAATCAAATCCCCTTTATTACATTTTAGTCTTCCTTTTGACATCATTGCTAGATATCTTTGTAAGCATCTGATATTACTCCAGTTTTTCACTTTCATGAGCCCAAAGGTTATTTTTAGTGCTAATTAACACACACGCGCACATAAAGGTACAACGTTCAAAGCGATATTATAATACAGTGGTTAGAAGTTTTTTTTTTTTTTTGGGTGGGGGTGGGGGGGGGGGGGTGGTTACTATCGTCAAGCTCCATGAGTGCTTAACACTTTGAGTCGATCGCAAGCCGACTTGTTTGGCATGCTACCAATTTTAATTTATTTTGGTTGAATTAAAATCTCAAGTTTTGTTAAGGAGCAATATAAAGAACTAAAAACTCAATATAAACAATTAAATAATGTTTAGAAATAAACTTTTAAAAACAAATTGAGAAAGCCCAAAACCTTGGAGTCCATGGTTCATAAACAAGTGTTGGTGTTAATATGATCGAATTGAATCTACATATGATCAAATAAGATTTCGGTCCGATTTCCAATTATTACGCAAATAACTCTTCTTAACGATTTTTACATCGAAACAGAAGGCAAGCGGGCAACAAGCTGTGCCACTACCTCTCTTTGAATTGCAAAACCCAATCTTTTAAAAACTAAATTTGCTGATCTTGAAGTTATAACATTACTATGCATGGCCCGTTGAACACGGGTAAGTAACGTCACAGCTTCAGGCGCGAGAAAACCAAAAGTGTTGTAAAATTTTCATTTGCTATAGATTTTCCCCGAGTCTTGCTAATTTTACCCTAGTTAATGCGACGTTGATATATGCTTGGGTGATCTAGTTTTGTTACCCGTTTGCCTTCATTTTCAATGTAACCAGAACTTGCTTATTTGAAATTATGTTCCTTATGCTCAATTTTATTTTAATAAAAGACAAATTGCAAACCATGGTTTAATGTAGAACTTTATGGTTATTTAGCCGTGCAGAATTCTTTACTTCGACAAACAAAATTTTCCAAGAAAAGATGTACAAGATATTACGTGTTTAAATTGTGTGCTTCTAATAAGACTTCACAACAGAAAACTTTATTATAGTTTTTGAAAGCAAAAGGTGACAGTTTTCTACATCTTTCCTTGTATTTATTGCAAACCCTCAATTTTTATCTAACCTTTTCAAAACTTTTTATTTTTATACTTTTCCATATATTTAACCTTATATGCATGACAGTGACGGAGCTATGATTATTATTTTGGTGTGTTTTCACTATTTTTTGAAGATTTAATTTTGAAGAAACACTAACCGGACCCCGAGCAGATTACTGGTAACCTGGGGGTTGGAGAGATGTTTCCCACGAGGGGTTAGACCCTTGGAAGATGGTTCTTCTGATAACCTGCAAAACAGACACCGTGAGCTCGTCACTGAGAAGGGGGGGGGGGGGTTCCTCCTTGTGACCACCCTCCGGCGTGAGAATCAGACTAGATTGCTCTTTAAATTAAAAGTATATTAAGAGATTGCTAGAGCAGATATCAGGTATAATATGATGATATAAGATAAGATATGATGGTAATGTGATAAGATGAGATGGTCATACCATTTGTGGTATTTATAGCCGAAGGTAGGTTTCCAAGGAGGTATGGCCGGCTGCAACAGTGTTCCTGTTCCACCAACAGTAGCCTACGCACGTGTCCTGCTGGTAGTTGGTGGGTAGGTAGCGGCTGATGGTGACCAGACCTGCTGTATACTATTCCTTTTCCACCAACTGCCAGCTACGCACGTGGTATGACAAGAGTTGGTGAGTAGGCAGCGGCTAACAGTGACAAACAGTGTAGGAGCATGCTGCTCGCCATACTGTTGTCCATAAGCTGTCGTATCTTTAGTCAGATCTTTTTCCCATACCTCGTCAGGTACAGTACAGAAGATCTTCCTGTATCGTACGGACTGGCTTATTTGGGCGGGAGTATTCCCCCTCCCGCCCTTGTGCGGGATTGTTCCCGGCTTCGCTCATTCCTTCAGGTGACACTGAGTGAGAGCTAAGTGCCTTGTGCGTGTAGCCTTGCTGCGCGGGTGGCCTTCCCTCATGGCTTGTATCCGAGGCTGCGGGAACAGGCGGAGTCCTTCACCATGGGAGGCATTTCCTGCGGGAACAGCTTGCGTACTGCGCGTAAGGACGTCACGTCTCTGAGCATGGTTGGTCCTGCGGATCCTGTTGGTTTCTGCGCAGACGTCCCTGTTTAAGGTGAGTCCTGCGGGTTCAACTGGGCTCTGCTGGGACCTACCTCTTCAAATTTGTTATTATCCGGTGCCAAAATTTTTGGTTTGGATCAGACGGTCATGTCACATAACATATATTTATTGTGGAACCATAACCTTTATTTGGGTGTTACTATATAAATTTTTTTATGCCGTAACTAAAACTCAGTAAACACAAAAACAATTATTAGCTAATAATCTTATCTAGCCCGGGCATTTTATCAATAACTTGGTTTGATATATTTTTACAAAGTATTTTTCAGATAAGATGTCCATAATAATAAAAAACATTCTTCAGTTAGGTATATTGTTAAAAGGATAAAAAGAACTTTAGAAGAAGTTAAATTTGTTAGGGGGTGTTTGGGATTGCTTATTTTCACCAACTTATAACTCATTAACTTTTTGAAAAGTAATAAAGTGTTTGAGATTGCTTATATTGTGAGTGGAAAAGTTTCATAAGTTACATGTTGTAACTTATTAACTTAATGAAAAGTTATAAGGAAGTAAAATAAAGAATCCCAAACACCCCCTTAAACAAATTTGAGTATGAATAGTAAAAGCTATTCATCGGGTATGTGTTGTGGAGGGGCTCTAATTCCCATGTTAAAGTGTCACGTCACAGATATGTACGCAGTGGGGCTTTAACCTTAAAGTCCCATTGTGGTTTAAAGCATCACCTCTTTAGATTTGGGCCCCACCACTTATCAGCACTTCTTCCTTTCCTAGACGTTAGTGCCTTGAAGCTACCTCCTTTACTGCCCATCCATTACTAGCACGGCACGATGTTGGGGGCTTTAAAGCTCTGCCATGTCATTTTGCCACTCTTCTTAATGCCCCACAACGATGGGTGTTATAAATTTTGCGAAAAGAACGATAAAAACTCTAGCTAAAATCACATAAACTAATAAATATTTAAATTAAACACAGTAACGATTAAATAAAATAAAAACTATCATACCAATAATATATGAAAAATATAAGCGTAAGCCTACTATATTATCTCTCAAAATAAAGTAAAACTAAATTAGAAAACTTTTTTAAAACTGTGTAAGTGCTTGAATGATGCATATAGTAAAGAGAATTGGTACCTGGTAACGATGAACGGAACACGTATTTTGCTAAACACCCAAAAATTTTTATTGAGAAACTCACTCAAAACTCAATTACAATAATGAAACCCTACATGGTTTATATAGACCAAACCTAGACACGTTTGAGCCTAACTAGGATTCCTAAACAACAGGTAATTTAATTAAAACAATTAAATAAACCTAACAACCTAAACCGACATGTATTAGGAAGTATTAGAATCCATATATATTCTTTAAATAACTTGTGTCTTGCTCGCCAAGTTACTTGCCTTGCACTTCAAGGAACATCATTCGAAATTGCCAATATATAGTCTATAGATATACTGAGTACCTTTAAAGCCTGCTTAACATAAAATAACTACGGATCACCTACTTTGTTTCTTCTTCATCACATAATCTTAACCAGCAATTCCGCCATTAATGTTCCTTCCGTCCACCGGAAACAATTCCGGTATGTTTTTCACTTTTCGTCTCTTAATTTATGGGCCCGTTGACCCAAAATGAACGAGTTCATTCGTTTATACGCTACTATAAGCTCTAAATAAAACCGAAAATAGATTGGGTTTAGGCGAACCCGAATCCATATGGGTAGCCGCGCCCCTATGTATCGAAACATATTCGCTTCAATGTTTTTTTTTTGTTACGTAGCATTGAAACGATATCAAACTCGCACATTGAAGCGGGTATCAAACGAAAAATGAACTCAAAGCAAATAAACACATGAATTAATTAAAAGAAATTGAGACCAAGGCTGACCTTTTACACTTGCAAGTGTTAGCTTAAAATCGGGTCTTTCATAGGCTAAGTAAGGGTTTATTAAAATCAACACATGCATGTAAAAGAAATTTCCAGATATCAAAATACTGGATCCGCAACGGGAGATAATGGATGAAGTTAGTAGGCCTGCACATGAACTGAATGTGGACATGTGCTGATGGGCATGTTGGTGTTTGTTCGACTTTAACCGAACACGAACATATAACGGACCACATTTTTGTGTTCATGTTCGTTCATTAAGAATATGGGCATGTTCGTGTTCATTCATCTTTGTTCGTTCCAAACCTAAACGAACAGTTCACAAGCATAAACGAACGCAAATGAAGAAAAACAAACAAACTTAAACGAGCATAATAGAACAAACATAAGCGCATGCAAATGAACATAATTGACCAAACATAACCAAGTGTGTGTGTGTACACACACATGTATTTTAAACGAGCCCCTTGTATCTTTATTTATATAAATATAACTACTTGCGTATTTATTAAAATATAAACAAACATAAACGGACGTTAACAATTAACATAAATGAACGACAAAACGTGTGTTCGTGTTCATTTAGTTAAATGAATAAAAAAAATGTTCATGTTTGTTTGTTTATTAAGACCTAAACGAACTTCTGCCAAGCAAGTCACAAACGGTTAATGAACGTTCGGTTTATTTACAGGCATAGAAGTTGGTCTAAATGGCTAAAACCGCAATCATATGTAAACATAAGAGATTCATTGTTTCATTTTGAGCTAAAAATTATCCTTTTTGATCTTTTATATGTGAAAGATTCGGGAAACTTATGCTCTTTTTTTCATACAGCATGGAAGCCTTGAATGTTGCAGGTGCTTATGAAACTCCAGTGCAGGTTAAGAATTGTGCTCAAATTACCTTAATTTAATTCTGAGGCATTTTCATTAATTATCAAATCTAAATATTTAATGTTTTGATGATATCTTGAATTTTTAGGGGAAGGGTATTGCAGTTTTAGTATGTTGGATTCTCGGTTTCGGATCTTTGTTAGCATTGAATAGTTTGTTAACTATTGGTGATTATTATTATGCAATATTTCTTGTAAGTCACAAGTCTTCAACATACATCAATTTAAATTTCAAAAAGTTTGTTTAATAATTTACTCATTTTGATATTTCTTTATCTTCTAATTGATAAGTTATTGAATGGTATATTTGAACACATCTAAACAACAAAACTCAGTAATAGAAAAAAGATCAAATGTAACCATATGTTGTATTCGACTATACTGGTTATGTTTCACATATTCGCTTTTCTGATAATCACTAAAATGCGCTATTTTTCTCATGTGTAGGATTGCCATCCATCGAGGGTACTTACCCTCGTCTACCAACTGTTCGCTTTAGGAACAATGGCATACTTGCGTATTATAACGAATCAAAAGTCAATACTAGAAAACGTAACATTGCAGGATACACATTATTCTTCTATGCACTCTAGCCCTCCTTGTGGTAAGTCAAACTTTGACCTTTTTAATAACATGACTTCTATACATTAATCCAACAAAACATTGTTCTACGTTGGCCTTAATTGTGTGACTAAGTTTGATACAGTGTTGCGGGCCAAATTTGTAATTAGTATAAAGTATAGTTTAGGGTGCTTTATGCAATATCTGTAAGTTAGGGGGTCTTGATGTAAATATTAGGCAGCTATTGGCGGTTATAAGTTAGTTATATAACTAACAAGTAGTTATATAACCGCTATTTCGGTTGGTTATAAATAGGGCATCGTTGTAAGGTCTTGTAACAACGTTGTTCATATAATACAAGTTCGTGTTTCGGGTTAATCCATTGTTTTTTGTGTTCTTCTTCTTTGTTATGTTCTTGATTGTTGGTTTAATCGTGATCTCTTGGGTCCTATATTCTAAACATGTTTACAGATAGATTTAGCCTCATCTGGGAAAGGCGGGATCGGAAACCACATTGCAATATGCGTCTTCGTGCCCGGTTTTGGCATGGCCGATGCTCATGTACAAGGCGGAATGGTTTACCTTAAAACATTCATAATGTGCATATTCACAATTTCACATGTGAATCAAACTCTTTAAAATTATTAAAAATACCATTATTTCTGTACTTGCAGTCTTTTTTTGCTGGTTTAGCAGCATCATATCTTCTAACCTTTGGATTAAGACTTATTACAAGAGTCGCACTTGAAAAATCTTCTCATGGCTTACGAAAAAAGGCTAGTAAGTGTTCATTGTTCGGTTATTTAAATTAGTGTTTTCAATGTTTAATCTTGGTTGATTATTTATTTATTTATTTATTATATCTTTTCCAGTGTTATTCCTTGCAATAACTGCATTCTTAGAGATTCTATGCACTTTGCTCTACACCATTGTGTTTGCTAAATTACCAATTGTGAAGCATTATCGCGCTAAAGCAGCATGATAAGGGTCAAAAACTGATGCATCTGATCTTGCTGCAGCAGGCATCCAAACTGAACATAATTTTCTTGGACATGTTATAACTTTTAAATATTAAAAAAATGTTAAATTTTTAAGAATAATGTATGTTTTTTGAGAAAAATGTATGTTAAATATTAAAAACTGAACATAACCAAGTCATATAAGTTAAATGAGCCCCTTTATATAGATATATGTATATATATATATTTTTTGAAAGGCGAAATTCATTATCCACAAACTAGCAAGATGCTAGTACAACAAACTACAAACATCCAAACAAACTAGCTGGACAATTTGTACTTGGGCCTCTTTGGTTACTCACCAGAGTTCATGCTCTATATTTTTATATAATATCTTTGGCTTTGCAAAAAAAGAAAAATGTGTATTTATTAATATTTAAATGTACATAACATACATTCATGAACGAAAAAACGTGTGCTCGTGCTCATTCGTTTAACCAAATGAATGAAAAAATTGTCGTTCATGTTCGCTTGTTTATTAAGTAAACGAACTTCTTGCCGAACAAGTCACGAACGGTTCATGACCATTCGGTTCGTTTACAAGCCTAGAAGTTAGTCTGAAGGGCTAAAACTGCAATCAAACTTAAACCTCGGGGGTTCTTAAAAGTTTCATTTTGAGCTAAAAATTTATCTTTTTTATTTTATATATGTAAAAAATTCCAAGAAACTTATGTTCTTTTTTATTTTTTTTTTGTTTATGCAGTATGGAAGCCATGGATATTGTGGGTTCTTATCAAACTCCAGTGAAGGTTAAGATTTGTGCTTAAATCTCCTTAATTAATTTGAATTTGCCCTGCAATTATATAACATCAAATCTAAATTTTTAATGTTTTTAATAATATACATCTTCATTTTTTTAGGGGAAGGGGATTGCAGTTTTAGTGTGTTGGATTCTCGGTTTCGGATCTTTGTTAGCATTGAATAGTTTGTTAACTATTGGAGACTACTATTATGCAATATTTCCTGTAAGTCAAAAGCCTTCAATCAATTTAAATTTCATAAAGTTTATTTATTTATTCATTTTGATATTTGTGTACCATTAATAATTAATAAAAATTAATTATGAGATAGTCTGGTTTTGAACTTTTTAATGGTATAAGAATAAGAAATATAAGGTCTGATTTTAATGATGGTTCTCTCATAATATATTCAGTTATTTGAACATATCTAAAGTCTAAACTACAAAACTCAGTTATAGAAGAAAGATAAAATATAACTATTAGTTGGATTAGGCTATTCTGGTTATGTTTCACCTATTCAGCTTTTCTGCTCATCACTAAAACACATTGTTTTTCTCATGTGTAGGATTACCATCCATCAAGGGTACAAACTCTCGTCTACCAACCGTTCTCTTTAGGAACAATGGCGATACTTGCGTATAACGAATCAAAAGTCAAAACTAGGAAACGTAACATTACAGGATACACATTATTCTTTCTATGCACTCTAGCCCTCCTTGTGGTAACAAGATCACTTCTATACATTATTCCAACAAAACATTGTTCTAAACATGTTTACAGATAGATTTAGCCTCATCCGGGAAAGGCGGGATCGGAAACTACATTGCAATATGTGTTTTTGTGGCCGCTTTTGGTGTGGCCGATGCTCATGTTCAAGGCGGAATGGTTGGAGATTTGGCCTTCATGCATCCAGAATTCATCCAAGTGAGATTGTACCCCTAAAATTTTCATAATGTGCATATTCACAATTTCACATGTGAATCTAACCCTTCAAAAAATGCAATTGTTTCTTTACCTGCAGTCTTTTTGTGCTGGTTTAGCAGCATCAGGTGTTCTAACCTCTGGATTAAGACTTATTACAAGAGCCGCGTTTGAAAAATCTTCTCATGGTTTACGAAAAGGGGCTAGTAAGTGTTCGTTGTTCAGCTATTTAAATTAGTATTTTCAATGTTTATTCTTGGTTGATTATTTATTATAACTTTTGCAGTGTTATTCCTTGCAATAGCTGCATTCTTCGAGTTTTTATGTATTTTGCTCTACGCCATTGTGTTTGCTAAATTACCGATTGTGAAGCATTATCGCGCTAAAGCAGCACGAGAAGGGTCAAAAACTGTTGCATCTGATCTTGCTGCAGCAGGCATCCAAACTGAGCATAATGGAACAGTAATTTTTTTAATTTTTTTCTTGGAGATGTTATAACTTTTGAAGTTTAGAAATTGTTGCAAAGTGTTTTAAGAAAAATGTTTGTTTTTTTGTATTTTTTTGCAGGATCATATTGATGCTAAGCTTACTACGCGATTAAGCAATAAAGAACTGTTGTACAAAAACATCGATTACGCGTTGGATTTGTTCTTGATATATGTCCTTTCTCTCTCCATTTTCCCTGGCTTCTTGTATGAAAATACAGGAAATCATCAGTTGGGCTCGTGGTAAGTTCTCATAAAACTAACTATTTATAAACTGTTTGATTCGGGTTGTTTTTAGATGTCAAATGTGTTAGTTATCGAGCCCGAGCTCGAGCCTTGTATGGGATGATCGTCTAGGCTCATCGAGCCTTTTGTATTTATAAGTTTTACCTCTTTTGGACGTCTATATGTTAATTTACATTGCACATCGAGCTCTGGCTTGTTTATGGTGCCGAGCTGGTCTCGTTTAAAGTTTTTCTCAAAATATATAACAATAAATAAAAACATTTATAGTAAACAAGCCGAGCCCGAGTTTGAAAAAAAATAAGTTACAAGTCAAGCTCGAGCTTTGGAAAAAGAGCTTGAAACTAGCCGAGCCCGAGCTCAACTAGGCTCGAACTCGGCTCGTTTACACCCCTACTTTTAATTAGTTGTCATATCTAATGATGGTATTTTGAACAGGTACCCACTCGTTCTAGTTGCAATGTATAGTGTGTGGGATCTCATCGGAAGATACATTCCTCTAATTAAATCTATTAAGATTGAATCACGTAAAGGGTCAATGATCGCTGTACTATCTCGTGTCTTGTTCATTCCCGCTTTCTATTTCACTGCAAAATACGGTGATCAGGGTTGGATGCTCATGCTTACATCTTTTCTTGGATTAACTTGTGGTTATCTCACTGTATGTGTTATGACTGCAGCTCCTAAAGGTTACAAGGTGAGTTCATATTACAAGAAGCTTTCATCTTTCCATGAAAATATTTAGTAAAGTTTCTTGACTCGATATTGTGTGTTTGGCATGATTCTTTTAGGGTCCAGAGGCAAATGCTTTAGGAAACATTTTGATGGTATTTCTTGTCGGAGGAATTTTTGTGATTGGTTGTGGATAATTGGTAATGGAAGCTTTTGAATAACAGTGTTATTAGAAATAGTGTTATTTTGGTGGTCTTCTTTTGTTTTTGTTTAGTTAATGTTGGAACCTTGAATGAAGTGGTTGAAGAAACTGTAAGGATTGGAATGGTGCTCTAACAAATGACCAAATGCATTGTTATTTTCAGTAAAAATTACATAAAAAGAACCCCTCTATTGGAATTTGGATAGGGAGGAGATCCATGTTTACACAAAAGGACTTCTCAGTCTTGTATCTATTGGGTGTTATACTATGGTCTCTTTACCTATCCTTTGAGTCTTCCATGACTAGTCTTGTCTTTAACATGGCTTGGTCTTTATTTCTATGTTTTATCCATGGTGCTCTCCAGGATAGTTTTCTCTGCAAATGTGAAGTGTCCTTGGCTAGGGCCCGTGGTTGGTTTTGACCTTCCTTTTGTCAGGAGCATAAAACTTAATATATACATACATACTTTCATTTCTTGAGAAACCATATTATACATCTCTTTGTGCTGTAAATGCTTCTAGTTAGCGTCTCTTCCATTCATCTAGGTTTTCCTTGTTGTTGGGTCAGCTCCTTTACTTACCTGGAGGCCCATACAGGGGATAACCTCTTTTAAGTCCCCTGGTCTATTGTTCTTATTATTTATGATAAAGATAATGGACTACTCCCGACCCATCCTTCGCATCCTTAATATTAATAGGCCCGTTCGCTTTGCCTCTCGGGCCCAATTATTGATTTCGACGAGTTCTTCTTTTAACATTGGCGCTAAGTATGATGTGACCGGAATATCCAAAATTGTTCTAGTGGCTAAACCTTTAATATTTCAAGTGATAAGATAAAACCTTAGTTAAAGCCAGTAATGTTTGATCTCCCTGGTCTTGAACCCAAATTTCTTGTTATGCTGTGATATTTTTGGAGTGGCTCTTGACCTGACTCTCTTAATGGTTTAAATCTACCGTGGTAGAAGCAAGAAGTCCCATTTCTACGTAATAAATGGTGAGTGAGCCGTGGGATAAGATAAAAACCAAGCATTTCTAAATTCAACCCCATACAATATGCTTAGTCCTGGTCATTGTCTTTATGAATTATTTATGGAATATGGTCATTGTCTTTGTGAGTGGAGAAATAATGAAATTGGTGGACAAAAGTGTAATTTATGGGGACAAAGTCATACAAAGAGAGTTCTGAATGTCAAAGGTTATCTGTGTAAAGGAAGGGGCCAACATAAGGGGACCATCAGTCATACAAAAAGGACTTTTCAGTATTGTATCCCTTGGGTGTTGTACTATGGTCTCTTTACCTATCCTTAGAGTCTTCCATGACCAATCTTGTCTTCAGCATGGTTTGGTTTTTATTTCTTGGTTCTTTGTTTATTCATAGTGCTCTCCTGGATAGTCTTGTCTACAAATGTGAAGTGTACTGCACCAACTGAATAACTGTAATGATGCTTGGGCCTAAATTAAAGGGACTAGTGCTACATGAAGAGACTAATGGAAACTTGGGATGATTAACTCCTAAATGCAAAATAAACGTGCAACTTAGTGGATATTTTTTACTTGGTCTTCACATTAATAAACGAGCGGTACACAGGTCTCGTGGGTCGGGTATGTATCACTTATATACTTAGTAACAAAAGTTATGTCTATAGAAAACACGTGTACTGCATGGGATGATAAATCCCTATGTTACATGGGTTGAATAACCCCATATATGGCACGAATTGAAAAAAATATAATGTAATATGTTAACACATAGTTATCAAGATGTATTTTTAAAAAACTGAACTTTGATGTGACAGTTAAAACTTCTATTAAAATTTAATTTTTAAAACGTTTTTTTACGACTCGTTTAACTTTTTTCATGTACCTAAAAAATTTTAATCAATTAAAGTGTACATAGTTCCTTAAATAAGTGAGATTATAATCCACAACCATTTAGTTGAAGGTCATATACTTTGCTACTAGACAGGCTAGTGTTTATTTGAACATAGTTAAGTTAACTTTAACTGCAATTATAAATATATAATACATATAAAAAATATTAAAAAAATTAAGAACTAACACTTGGATTTTTTTTAATACAGCCTATTTTATTTATTTTTTTATTATTTGACTTAAGAGGTAATGTAAAGACGGATCGCCTAAGGATTTTGATGGGGCCATCACACTTTTCTCTCTCTCTCTCTCTCTCTCACACACACACACACATACATGTGTGTGTATAATGTGGCGGCATAGGAGGTTTGAGCTACAGCGGGTCGTTATAGAGAGGGGTTTCGAAGCCATGTTTCCTACGTGGCGATGACGTTGAGGGGCGACGAAGCCCCTCTACAAAGAACTGTCTAATAGTCTATTTAATTTCGCTTGTCATTCATGAATACCAAACGCTATCTTGGTCATTTTGCAAAATAGGAGTTCACTTTGTAATCATGCTTTGGACCAGAGATCCAGCCTGACCTGGACGGTGGTTTGATACCACTTCGCACTTCAAAGACTTAAACCGGTTTAATAGTCCAACCCGATCTTCAAAAATAAATAAATAAATATCTTTTTTTCTTCCTATGCCGGTTTATAACCCGGACCAAATCAGCTTATTAGCTTCTTGTTGGGCTTGGTATCCTGGGCCCAACGTTTATGTATTTGGTTTTCAACAATTAATTTTGACTCTTCACCGTCGTTGGTTGCCGGAGTTGTTTTCACCGGTGGCTTAATTACGAGATCTTAAAGGTACGCCTATTTATTCTCATCTATAATTCGCTTTGTTTATCAGCCGATTAATTAGGTTGTAATCATCTATTCATGACTTCAATTGAACCGTTCATGTCTGCAATCGGAACAATTGTGATCCGTTTAATGCCCTTATTTGATCCGGTTTAATTTGTTCAGGATTGAGTAATTGTTTGGTTTCTTACGTTTCTGCAATCTTAAATTTGATTATCCATCAGAAAACACAATCAGGATGATATTGATTTTGTAAACGAGCCGAGGGCAGTTTCGACTTACGAGTGGCTCGTTTCAAGCACTTTTTCTAAAGATCGAGCTCGGATCATTTATAGTTTATTTTATTAATTAATTTATATACGTTTTTAGTTATTTTATATATTATGAGAAAAATCTTAATGAGCCTAAGCTCAGCTCGAGCTCGTGTAGTGCCTTAAACAAGCCAATGCTCGGTTCAATCTCGGCTGTGCAGTGTGAAATTAGTACACAAAAGTCCAAAAGAGGTATACTTAAAACACACAAGGCTCGTTAATGCTCAACTAGCCTAAGCAAGCTTTCCGTACAAGGCTCATGCTCGTGTAGTACCTTAAACAGGCCAATGCTCGGCTGTGCAGTGTGAAATTAGTACATAAAAGTCCATGAGAGGTAAAACTTAAAAACACACAAGGCTCGTTAAGACTCAAAAAAGCTCGGCTCATTTCGAGCTTTTTATCGGCCCGATCTTGAGTAGCTCGCAAACTGCTTGGTTCGTTTGCACCTCCAGACTTGTTGATGAATTACGGTACTTCTGAATTACTTGTATGCAGACGCTGGTTGTGGATACTTTGTATATATATTTATAATGATTACTTTAGATGGCTGTTAAGAGGTGCCTGATAAACACTATGCGGCTGGTTGCCTCTAATCCATGTAACCCAAGCCTTAGCTTAATCATCTTATCAATGTAGTTAAGGGTGCTGCTAGAGTGTATAACAGTGAACACTTTTCTTAATTCCAATTACTACACCTGGGTCCGTTTACAACAAATCATTAACTGTGGACTGCAATTTCTAACATAGCATTTTGGTTGACTTCAACAAGTCAATAATAAGCTATTAACAAATGAACCCATTTTCAGTCACAGCATTCTAGGCATTTACTCATATATATTAAAAATATTTTACTACTGTATGCCCAATATGGATAGAAGATGATGCTAAAAACTAGAAAAATTCAGGATGGTATATTTTATTATTGTAGCCAACCACTGAAGTTACTGCACATACAAATTTATTGTTGCACATTGCAACTATCCACAAAAACCCTATGTCTAATGAAATTGGTGTGCAGTTATTAATATACGAACTCCATCTAACCAAAATCCCAAAATACTGATATCTGTATGGGGTTTAATATATTATGGTTTATATTTTGTATATTTATACACTAAGTGGGCCAGGGACACCTGTTCTTTGTTAAGGAGGGGGATGTGGGTTGGATCAAGCGCAGTGGTCCGAACTTACCTAGGCTCAAGCCAAACTTTAAGCCCAATTCAGGGGATGCATCGTTAATTCTATCACCTAATAGTATGAGCAAGTAGATGCTAGTTGTTTGTGCATTACGTCTTGTTGACATGTTTTGTTACGATATGATGAAACTGACCTTAATTAAACCAACTTGTGAATTATAAATTGTGTTCTCGGTTGATTTATGTACGTTTGTCTCACCTTTTCATTAACATCTTGGAGAAAATAGTTAGTTCATTTTGTATTTCATCAACATCATAAAAAGTCAGATAATTGTGTTGAAAGTGACCCTTTTGAGTTCTGATTGTCATTTACATATCTTTTTTAACCTTTGCGTTCCCACTTTGTCGAATTTTTTGGTTTTGCAGGATTTCAGTTACTTTTTAACATAAAGAAACATGCCTGCCCAAAAGATTGAAACAGGTCATACCGACACAGTCCATGATGTAAGCATGGATTATTATGGAAAACGAGTTGCATCCGCATCCTCAGATTCCACCATCAAAATTGTCGGCGTAAGCAACACTACCACTTCCCAGCACTTAGCCACTTTGACCGGTCACAACGGTCCAGTCTGGCAGGTTGCCTGGGCCCACCCGAAATTCGGGTCCTTTTTAGCCTCTTGTTCATACGATGCAACCGTCATAGTTTGGAAAGAAGGTAACCCAAACGAGTGGACCCAGTTCCATACTTTTACTGATCATAAGTCTTCAGTCAACTCTATCGCATGGGCCCCACATGAGCTTGGCTTGTGTTTGGCTTGTGGCTCTTCTGATGGAAACATCTCGGTTCACACCTACAGGTCAGATGGTGGGTGGGACACCACACGGATCGACCAGGCTCACCCGATTGGGGTCAAGTCCGTTACATGGGCCCCATCGATGGCTCCTGGAGCTCTGGTTGGATCCGGGGCATTTGAGCCTGTGCAAAAGCTGGCTTCTGGTGGGTGTGATAATACAGTTAAAGTATGGAAACTGTCTAACGGGATATGGAAAATGGACTGTTTTCCTGCTTTACAAATGCATACGGATTGGGTTCGTGCGGTTGCGTGGGCCCCGAATCTGGGACTTCCAAAGTCAACAATTGCAAGTGCTTCTGAGGATGGGACTGTTGTGATATGGACTGTCGGGAAAGAAGGCGATAACTGGAATGGTAAGGTGTTGTGTGATTTCAAGGTCCCGGTTTGGAGGGTATCTTGGTCATTAACTGGTAATCTTTTGGCGGTTGCTGCTGGTGATAATAATGTGACTTTATGGAAAGAAGCAGTTGATGGAGAATGGCAACAGGTGACCACTGTTGATTAGCTTTTCATCGTGTTCGTGTTGTTTTTATACTCCGTTCGTGTTATTCCTTTCCATTTTAGATTTGTCTTTATATTTTTGTTTTGAAGTATTCTGAATTTGGGTTAAGCAATTTGAGGTTGCAGAATGCCTAGTTTTTATGCTGTGCAAGTAACATTAGAATATGTCTAGTTTTAATTCCTAGAGACCGAGATGCTGGGTGAGAACTTCTCGTACGTGATTCGTTTGGTATTAAGAAAATAGTAATAAGTTGGTTTTTTTTAATGGCCTTTTGGATCACTAATCAGGGTCGTCTTGTGGGTAAGCCAAATCAGGCCACGGCTTTAGGCTTCCAGTTTTATAGTACCTTCATCTAAAATAGGTGCTATGTATTTTGGGTTTTTGAACGTAGATTTTTCTTAGAATTAGTAACTAAGTGATGGGCCATAAGCTAAGCATAAAAAAAGGCCTCAACATTTTAGATAGCTTTAGTCTTCCAAATAAGTTGAGCCGGCCCTGTCACTAACGAGCCACTGAGCTGCCCGATCATCTCCATTCCGTCCTTAGGAGGAAACCCAAATAAGTAAGTGTGTGATTGAAAACGTCCAATTTAAATTACCAGTATACAATAAGATGCAAATTTATTAATCTTTATGAGATGATACATTGGAAAATCTATGGTTATTAAGGCTACATGTCTGGTTGTGATATAACTGAGTATTTGGTTAACAGTGTGTTGATGAATGTTGTGAAATTTTCAGTGATTGGTTTCTCATGGTACAAAAAATGAATGCAAGTTTACCATATAAAGAGGAATACGAGGTCTTAAAAATCTATACCATGACTCGTCGATAATAAGTCATACCGACAATTTTACCAGTGACACTCGTAACTTTTGTTTAGTTACCAAGGACAAATCCCAATCACATAGCCACTACATATTTGTACTCAGTGTAACTACTCGATATCCCACACAAGGAAGATAAGTTTCTCATTTCACTCATACCTCCATGTGAATAAAATCGAGTAGAAACCAAGTGTATATGTTTGATGATTATGCGAGTATATTTGCCCTTAGGAGTTTGCAATTTTGCGTAAACATGGTTTAGATATTTACATACCGTATGTCATGGTTTAATTTAGTGAGTATTATGGGTGCATAAGCATCTTATGGTGTACATGGAATTGGAAAAACCAAACCATAATAACCGAACCCAAAAAAACCGGTGGTTTGGTTTTATGTTTTCATATAAATCATACTTTCAGTTAAGTTTTTGTTTTGCATGTAATTAAAACTGATAAGACCAAACCAAACTGTGAGTTTGTGGGTTTTGGTTTTCAATTTTGATATTTGAGTAATCTTTCAGAATTTAATAAATAGTATTAACCAAATGTTTTAGTCTAAATATATAATAATCAATTAATTTTTAACTAACAAAAAGATTTTGGCCCAAAATATTATCTTGGGCCAAATTTTTTTAAGGTTTTCATGCTTAAAAAATTCAAGCCCAAATGGTAAAACTAAAAACCTGAAACTGGATCAAACCCAAATTGAAAACTGAGAAAGCAGAAAGTGAACAATTTTAACAGCTTGAAAACCGAGTTTTATGCTTTTTTGGTTCTCTTTGAGCAAAAAGCCGACCTAAACTGACACATGCACACCCCTAAACAATACATCGTTATTGTATGATTTATAAGCTCAAATAGGCTGAATGTGGCTCCCACTTTGAGATGTAGACAAGAGCTTGTATTGCGGGTTAGGAGTCTTTGGATGAAGCTTTGATGGTTATTTTGTAGGTCCTAAGATAAGTTTCATTAATATTCATCTCGTCTTAACGGGAATTACCACATTTTACGATAGGCGCATTTAAAAATTCCCTCGATAAGTGAGATATTGAAGTAAGCGCGTAAAGGGTATAGAAGGATTCTGAATGGCAGCCAAATATAGCGGATAATGGAGCTCGGTTGTCGCTCTATGTAGCCATCTTGGAAATGTGATTGTGTTTTCAGGCATTGTGGTGATACCAAGCTTGCAAAATGGTCTTTTGGTACCATGTAACCCTCCTACAAAAGCACAAATATGGCAACTTGTAAGCAGACATAAATCACAATCAACTGAGTAATCTAGTCGAGTTAGATAGGTTAGCTTGTTTTATTTTCTGAGGTTTTTAATATACAATTAATTTTAATTAGAGAATCATGAATTATTTTATATAGTATTGATATGATTAAAGACTGTATTATTTAAATAATATTTTAAAAAAAGGTTTATTGGATTTTAATAATCCCTATTAACTGGTATTGGCCGATAATAATCCCTATTCATTTTATTACCGCTGGCGGTCTCAAATTTAAAAAAGTTGGCCCCCCAATGGTCCCTTGTTAAAGATGACTTAACGGCGTTATACTTTTTTCTGAATTTCAAACTATTGTTTTAGGGCTTTTGTTCAGAAAAAGGAAACGAGTCGATTGATGTAAAACTTAGCTCGAAACGGTGATTCAAACAATTTAATTTTTGTTAATTGTAAGTTCAAACAACCGAATTGAAGCATTGTTTCATCGTTTTGGAGCACCATTTCGAATGAAGCTTTACATCAATCGACTCGTATCCTCCTTCCTATCAAAAACTCTAAAACATTAGTTTGAAATTCGGAAAAAAAGTATAACGCCGTTAAGACATTTTTAACTGGGGATCATTGGGGGCCAACTTTTTAAAATTTGGAACCGCTAGCGGTAATAAAATGAATAAGGATTATTATCGGCCAATACCAGTCAATAGGGATTATTAAAATCCAATAAACCTTAAAAAAATAAAAGTTTATGTTTATGCACAACTTTTATATATTTTTGAGTTCACATATTTTATTTACAAACTAGTTTTAAAATAAGAAGTTAGTGTTTTCTAGAAAATATGATAAAACACATTATACTTTTTTTTCGTAAAATAATAACACATCATGTTTTTAACTAGATTTAATCTCAACTTTAACACTCTAATCTAGTGGCCCATATCTCTTACAAATATAACAAAACCATAATAAATTCACAAAAAGGGCACGCCTCTTAAATGTTGAAGACTAAACTTAATTAAAAAGGACATAAAACGGGAACCAAAACCATAATTTACCTTGCGTGTTATTTACATCAACTCAAAAGTCCTATCTAAGGCTAACCTTGCAAATATTTACATCAACTCAAAAGTCCTATCTAAGGCTAACCTTGCAAATGGAAATGAAATCGTGATCGGATTTCCGGTCACCAATTCCAATATCCGGCAAATCTTCACCAAACTCCTTCATAACCGCGAGCCTTTTCCACTTACCGACCAAAATGCCAGGCCACGTCACAAATCCGGTAGCTCTCTCCGTCCTCGGATTCACCTCGATCTCCGTTCCAAGCACCTTTAAAAAAATAGGAACAAATAACAAAAATAACAAAAGAATATTTGTGAATTGTATTTTTTTTTATGTATCTAAGAAATAAAAACCAGATGTGAATGCTAATTTACACACCAACTAAATTTACTTTTAGATCTTACTTTTTTGTGCTCAAACAATTTGAAAATGACCCCCTGTATCACGTCTTGATAATATATGTATACTATAAAACCTTTTTGACAAGTAGAATGATAAGTGACTTAACTAAGAAATTTATAAATAAATAATAATAATAAATGTAAACTATGTTATTATCTTTATCTAATAAATAAGACCAATGAGGTTGATGGTTTGTTAACACATACAAAATCTTTAAAACACCAAGTGATTAGGTCTTAGGTTTATGTTTCTCTAATGACAGAAATTTATCATTAAAAATAATCTATAAAAAAGGAATCTCTCATCTCATGTGTCCTCTCTCTGTCTCTCCTCACATTTTCATTCTCTCTAATTAAATAAATCTCTTTTTCTAGTAATGATTTGTTTCTAATAAAATACCAAGTATACTAAATAAAAATCATTTAATTTATTTTAAATTATTCTTTATTTTAAGAAAGCTTATAAAACTTTAAATCAAATTATATAATTTTATGTAATATATTTTTACATCTTAATTATAACCTATTAGTGCATAAATATTTATAAATTTTACATATGATATTTTCCAACGCATGTAGTATACAGATTCTAAGCTAGTAATGAATGTAAGTGATAAACTCGGTTAACACACCTTCTCCGCTCCCAAAACCTCCTTCGAAAACGTATCCACCATCACGATCGGATTCGCCGTCACAGTCACCTTCCTCATACACTTATCAAACACTTCAAAACTATCTCTCCTCACATCCGCCGCATAAAACCGTGGCAGGACGAATCGCGCAGCAGCCTCTATATCACGTATTTTGATCCCCGCAAACGATACGAATATCAGCATCTTCGCGGCAAGATCATCGGACACAAAAATGTAGAGTAGAGAAATGATAGGAATGGATAGTAACACAATAAGGCCACGTAGGAGGCTGCCCGCCTCGATTGCGACAAGTATGTAGTATGGAAAAGAGAGTTTGGCTTTGAGTAAGGTCCCGTCGAGGTCCGCGGCAATCGAGCGGTGGCTGATGGAGGATAAGTTGCATTCCGATATAAGAGGAAACGTTTTCCGGTCATGTTGAATCTCCGGTGACAACATATATTTTTTTTTATCTCTAGAGAGATTTTTAAGGTTCAGGTTTTAATTGTGAGTTGTAGGTTGCTAGTTACGTGTGCATAATATTATTTGTACAAATAATTAATATCATGAATTGCTAACTTATTTCTTAATATTTTATATTTTAAAAATGTTAACCCGTCAGCCCAACTGACATGAATATATAGTTTTATATTTGTTATACTACCTTTTGAACCCGTGTATTACACAAGATTTATCAAATGATAAAAAAAGAGTCATTTATTTCAATTGTGATTCTCCAAATACTTATGAATTAATTTAATGTAGACTTAAAGGAAAAACAAACAGGTTAACGAAAATTATTAAAATAGCATGGTTTGGAAACTTCGGGTGTGGATTTGCAAGAAATTTAAAAAATGTGCTAAAGTTGCGTAGTTGGTTAAACGTTAGGTATGAAAATGACAATATGTTATAAAATCCACACTATGTTATAACCCGCTTGACAAAATGATTTTGACTCATGACCTATGAATAACTAGAATGAATAAGATAAGAAATTAGAAATTAGAAGAAATGTAGGATTGACACCTAAGCTTCTACATTTTCTTTTAGACAGAATTACAGAAATTGTCCTTTATCTTTCACCCAAATTTCACTCGTTGTCCCTGATCTTCAAAATTGATCTTTTTTGTCCTTTACGTTTCAAAATCCAACAGCGTTTGTGCTTTTCACCTAACCCAGTTAATTTTTCTCGTTAAGTCAGGTCATATGCCTTGCACATGAGGGCAAATTGGTCATTTTACCTATTAAATTAAAATAATATTTTAATAAATAAACAAAAACAATAAAAAATTAAATATATAATTATACTCTCTCTCTCTCTTCTCCCCCTTCTTCTTCTTCCTCCATAGCCAAGCTTTCCGGCCACCACCAAGTTCTCCAGCAGCCACCGCCGCCGTCTTCTCCGACAAAACTACTTAAATGGTGAGTTTAGTGTTTAATGCAAAACACTTTTTAGTGTTTAAAGAAAGTTATGATACAATGTTATAATGGTGAGTTTATGATAAATTGGTCCCCCCACCTTACCTACTTATATTGAGTGTTTGATGGTTTTAACTTTATTGGTAAAACAAATGTATGCATGGTATATATTATGACATTCATCTTATTTATTGTTTCAAACAAACAACCGTGAATTAAAGCAACGAAGTGACATCAGAAGTTGCCATTACTAACGGCACATTGTCCGAAGTTTTCATTGTTAACGGCAACCTGTCATAAGTTTCCATTGCTAATGACAACTTTTTAGAAGTTGCCATTAGTAATGGCAACTTGACAAAAACATGGCGGAAGTTACCGTTAGTAACGACAACTTATACATTCCCAATAATTTAAGTCTTACATTCCCTGACTAACCCTATAGGGTTTCTTCAAGTTGCCATTACTAATAGAGATTGCATTAATTTTGAAAATTTTTCAGACCCATGCTTAGTTGTGAAAAGAATTTCTTAAACAATATTAGTTTTGTAAAAAAATCAGCAAACATGCATGGTCTCAGACTTGCCTAGCAATCCAAACCAACATTCGTTTCTTGATGTAGTTATTGTGCCTCTTAAATCACTTCATCGTACAAAAAGAGTAGATATTCGAAAGATGAAATGATTTTCATATCTCCAACAATGTATTATCACGTAAATTTGCAATACATGAGTGGAAGGTGATACATGAATGTGGTTACATGTGTGATTTTCTCCAATGTCATTTGCATGCGAATTTAACTATGAACAAGTGCCAAAGTGGACATCAATAATTAATTCAGTACGCGAGCCTAAACTGATACACACGAATTTTGCTCATAAGATTTTCTTCATTATAACTACAGTTATATAAAATATGTTTTTACTGTGATTTTAGCAACGTACGCAACAAAAATGGATACATGATTATTTGTTCACATTAATGATGACTATACGCATGAATATGATTTGAAACTGTGGATAAACATTTGACTGCAATTATGGATCAATAAGAGGTCCAATTTCCATGGTTCTGATTATTGACTACACATTGATCCTTGATCAATATCATATACCAGATCTAATCTTCAAACTTGCTAGAGTTCCTAAGGAATTACTATTATGGTATCTATCTTCTTGGGGGTTACATTAGATAGAAAAACACATTAGATTGGTGCATGAATATACGAAGTGGCGTGTGAAGAAGTTATCGTGATAATATAGAAGCCCAAAGTCGTCTAATCTAACTATGTTGTTTCTCAAACCTATCAGGAAGTAGCATATCTCTACTGGGACAAATTATTTTCAAACTATGGGCATTGTCCCTTACATTAATTACTTTATTGTTCAGAAGATTGTAGTTGAACATGAGAACAAATCCGGTCTGGTTCTCCTTTATACCACAAGTTTCTCAGGTCTCCTCGTCGCTTCCCTAACGTCAGCATCGTGCCTGCAAATTCAAACCGTAATTTTAAACTGTTAGCATGTGTTTCTCATTTCTGTCATTATTGTTTTTAAATTATCCACTAAACGGAAAATCATACCGACTGTGAAAGGAACAATGTAAAGCAAAGCAGGTTGACCATGCCCGTCCATCAAGTTCAGAGCTACATATGTAATTAGCAGACCTGTGAACAGAAAGCAAAGATATTGACACAAATGTACCAAGATACACAATGAAAACCGTGCACACAACATGTTTTTGGGTCCCGTACCTAGTCCGTAAGCAATCATTGCCCATAAGAAGTATCCGGCTCGCAGGCTCTTGTTTGATAACCAGTCGTACCTAAAAAATCAATTAGAAAATAGATAATCAGTATAAACTGTACAACGAAACTGCCACATTTTCTTTTTTCAAAGCTTTCATGTTACAGATATCTATCACTCAATACATTTGTTATGACTCATGCTATTGAACGGGCCCACGTGATATTTTGTTTGTCTTCAAGAAGGGAGTTTGGACATTTAACTAGAGCTGGTACTGTTGGCCTATTTACGTATATGGGTGTCAATTTTTGAAACGACTTGAACCTAACATGAAATTCATAGGTTTAGGCTTAGTCTAAACAAGTCTGGGTCAGTTTTGGGTTGAATCCCGCAAACGTGTTTAGCTAAACGGGTCGTGTGACGTGCGGGTTTGCAAGTTTGACTCGCTTAGCTTTAAATAAATGTGTTTTATGCCATAACTTAAATTGATCAGGTAGCTTATACTTTATGCCAACATTTACAAGATAAAATAGAAACAAGAATCCAGTTTATAGTTTAAATGTAATCACTTTATTTACATTTGTAGTTTTTATTTAACATTTGTAAATTTAAAATATGTATATGCAAAAAGATAAAATAAAATTTCACGTTAAACGAGCCATGCTCATGCCAACCCATGAAATCTTGTATCCTATTTGGGTGCACGTTTATGTAAAATTTATGGGTCCATGTCGGGTTTGACCTGCCAACCTGCGAACCCGAACCATAACACCTCTATTTACAGGCTATGTTTTATATCTACCAGCTAAAATAAAAACTATATAGCTTGATAGGAAAAAAGTCAAACGAGTCAAAAGTCTCCCAAAGCTCATATTCAACGCATAAAACCTCCTAAAGCATTTTATTCAAAAAAAAAAATAACTTATCTTTGAAAGAATATAAATTTTTGTAATCATATTTGACAGACCAATTATTAATTAAAAAACGTTGAAACTTTTTAGTAGAAAGTGTTTCGGGTCAACCCACCTGGACCAATTTTGACTCGTACCTAAAAACACCCGTTTTGACAAGTTAATAAAAGGTACCAAGTGTTTAAACCTTAAAGAAAAAGCCACTAATAGCCCTGGTAATATAATGTCACCAAACCCAATGATGCTATAGCCACCCCAAGGATCGAACATTCGTGGGATTTTCAGCAACATCGGGATGCCATCTTCTCCACTGTTATCACCGCGTGCCACCTGTACGTAAAAGGAATAAGCAAATAATCATTTGTAGCAAAAACAAATAAATTTATAATGGTGATCAACCAACAACCATAAAACATTAAAACCTCACCATTATCATCACACTTTCATCAAACCACCATTTGGAAACAAACACCCAGAAAATGTCATACAAGAATGCACAGCAGAGGAGAACTGTTCCCACCTAATTTGATTAAAAATAAATAAATAAATAATAATAATAATAATAATAATAATAATTGAAGCCCATCACACAATATATCAGGTTAACCAATCAGCTGACAATGAATTGATATAAGTACCTTGAGATTAGGCACTCGTATTATCTGGATAACTGTGATTATCAGCGCGATACCCTGGTTTAAGATGAATACAAAATGAGTTTGCCGTTTTTTCACTTAACTGTATTATTGATGTATTGTATAAAAAAATGATCTTACAAGTATATCTTGACCAATCCAAGCAAAGGAAATTCTGCGATAAACAGCCCATACAACAGCAAATGCTATACAGAATGGAGAGACGCCGATGGTCAAATATGACACAGCACCTAAAAATGGAACCTTGACGAATGTTTGTGAAGAATGTTCAAACCATCTGAAACTGCAATATTTGATTGTTAGCTTAGACTGTTGACTTATTTGGCCATATCTATCATTAAGTAATAATATTGCCAATGCAGCAGTCACTATTATCAGCCCAGTTATAGCTACCACAACCTCCATTAAAACTATAACTGATAATGGTTTATTGTTACATGTCTTCCATTTACATAAACTTTGTGTGAATATTGTGATCTAATTAACGGTTTACTAATACTATGTATCTCGATAAAGTTAGAAATTTGCATACACGAGTAATAACTAAGAAAAAGGAACTTGAATACCATGATAACAGAGCCACCAAACAAGTTTGCAGACCCTGAAAATTGAGAAGAGCGAAAACTCAGCTATCAGTAACTTGATAATCAAAGCAATCAAATATGAAATAGTTAGGAATAAAGTATGTAGAGGATAGTAGGGCCCCAAATACGTATCCGGTTTCGTTTATAGTAAATCCAGCAAAAATATGCTGAATCATTGTAAAATACCAAAACGCCAGAGTTTTATTACATTAATTCGCTTTTTGACAGATCGATACAAGGTTGTTTTTGTCTTTTCAAAAAATTTAAAGGCATTTTCCCCATTAAGCACGTTTGATAACTACTTGGGTGGTCCATAAAGTAGCTTCAGTATAAGGTTGGCCTCCACTTACATTATCCCATATTATTATTATTATATGACTAGAAAATGCACCTCAACACCACCAATGGCAAACAAGACAACAAGGACCTCAATAAACCAGTATGACATCAACTTGTAAAGCATGACTAAGAAACATGATGCAATCACAACAAACAGAACTGCGGATGTTGTGTTGATGTCCACCACACCAGTTGATCGAGAAGATTCTGTATTCAGGTATTCATCAGAAGCGTCCTGGCAAGAATATTGTTATTATTAAAGCCCAGTAACTCTTTTCAGTATTTATCCTTTGTAAATCATAAAAACCTTTTAAAAGTCAGTCCAATAGATGTATATAAGCTTAGGATTACCTTTAATATTTTGTCCTGTTCAATGGCTGCTTCTCGTGCAGTCCATGCAGACCAGTAAGATGCACATAATATGGTACCAACAGCCATAAGCCACAAAAACACCTCAGCAACATCAACCAGAGGGCGCTTTGGAGAGTATAGCTGAACATAAACTGAGGGGGAAAAAAGCATATCTTCAACGAAAAATAAATAAATTGAACAATTAGGTAATATTGCACATACAGAATTGTTTCAAATACCATTTAACTTATTCTGTACATCCGTTTCCAAGCTTGTACCAGCATCTTGGGGAAGCATGACTGCAGGGATGCCAATTTGCACATCAGTTTCATCTGGTTCACACACCATCTTGAAAAGTTCTGTAGAAATATCATGTTAGGTTCACATGATAAGAAAGATTTTATTGAAATATATAGATATGCAATAAGTAAAAGGAGCCATTAGGAAAAGACAATAAGTAAAAGCATGTACCTGTTTGGTTGTTAACAATAAGGATTGCTGAAGCGCCTGCAGCTTCAGCAACATGTGCCTTGGCAGTAAAACTGCAGTTGCCTCGGTGCACCAAGATAACTTCACCGGTAAGCTACAGACAATAAGACCTCCGAATGCTGAGTTCTGATATAAGTAGCAAACTCAAAAGGCTATCAAATAGCAATCCTCGCACTTACCATTGACATGTATTCGACTTACATGTGTTAAAGCATTCCCAGCCCGTCCCTCATCCCCATCTCTATAATTAATTAATTACGCTAAATAACACTATATTTCTCTCTCCTGTTCAATTAAATAATACTTTTTATACCTTTATCATTACAGTTTTCTCTCTCCTATACTCCCAACCACTTCAACAAATATTAAAAAATAAATAAGGGCAAACAGAGTATCCCCAAATTTACAAAAAATCATTACTTTTTCTCTTTCCACCCTATAATTTACACTCACAATCCCACCTTATAATTTACAAATTTCCCTCACATAATTATAAGGGATGGGTTGAGAATGCTCTAACTGTGTGTGTGTGTGTGTGTGTGTGAGAGAGAGAGAGAGAGAGAGAGAGAGAGAGGGAGACGTGAACCTTGTTTTTAGGCGTACTACAACAGTCCGGAGGGTCTGCAAGAGCGACTCTGCTTTTATTAGCATCCTTCTCCTTTGATTCCAAAGTAGGACCAAACCGGGCACCAACACCTACAAATTCTTCTTCTTCATTATCACCAATCCAGGTAGGAACTTTGACCTGTTATGCAACAAGTCAGCACAGAACAAGAAAACCTTGACTACAATGATGAAATAACATTTACATCAGAAAATCAAGTTTTCATATTGCAATAGCCTCTACAAGATACACATACATCATCTACATTGAATAAGCAGCTTCCATCACAGAGAATTTCCAGATTACACTTCACCAAACTCTATAACCTAAAATCACGCCTAAATCTTATATTTTAACCTAATAATCTTCATTTTTGTTACTAAAATCAATTTGTATATATAAAATCAACAAATTACAATGTCATTTAAACGCTAACGCGCCTAAAAATGAATTTCTAGATCATACTTCACCAAACTCTATAACCTAAAATCAACCCTAAATCTAGATCAGTAGATCACAGACATATAATCCTCATTTTTGTTACTAAAATCAGCTGTAAATACAAATCAACTAATTTCAATGTCATTTAACCGCTAAAACATTAAAATAATAATAATAATAATAATAATAATAATAGATTAATTCTTCAAACCACATATCCTAGTCTAGCAAACTAACAACAAAATTGAATTGAAAATTTCAACTTGCAAAAAATAATAACATGTGGGAACTTTGACCTATTCTCCAACAAATCAGCACAGAACAAGAAAACCTTGAGTCCTTGACTACAATGCTAAAATAGCATTTACATCAGAAAATCAAGTTTACATATTGCAAAATCTCTACAAGATACACACACACAGAATCTGCGTTGAATACACAATTTCATCACAGAGCATGTCAGATCATACTTCACCAAACTCTACAACCTAAATTCAGCCCTAAATCATACATCAGTAGATCACAACCTAATAATCCTCACCTCTGTTACTAAAATCAACTGTAAACACAAAGTGAACAAATTTCAATGTCATTTAACTGCTAAACGTCAAAAAATGAATCATAAACTGATACTTCTAAGTTCTAACCACATATCATGGCCTAAACTCTGTAACTTAAAATCAACCCCAAGTTATAGATCAGTAGACTTGTTACCAAATTCAACTACAAATACAAAATCAAGAAATCTCAACCTCATTTAACCGCCAAAACGTCAAAAAATGAACACTTCTAACCGCATATCCCAGTCTAAATTCTATTTCCTAAAATCAACCCTCACAGATCAGCAGATCACAACCTAATAATCCTCACTTTTATTACCAAATTCAACTATAAATACAAAATTCACAAATCTCAATGTCAATTAACCGCCAAAACGTCAAAAAATATTAATAATAAATCAACACTTCTAACCACACATCCTAGTCTAGCAAACTGACAACAAAATTCAATTCAAAATTCAACTAGCAAAAAAAAAACAATAACACATAGCTAACAAATCAAAGTTTATTCGTGCACAAATACCTACCTACACATAGAAACCTAAGAACCTAATAATAATGATCTAAAATCAAGCTGAAAACAGTGAAATTGATTCAATTAAACTATACCAGAACGAAATTGTTCTCACATCCAGGCCGTTTAGGTGCCACGTCATCCTGATGAACTATATCTCCGGCGAACACCACCGGAAAGCTGCAAATTATGGCAAACAGAGCTACCTGAATCACCACGGCTCTGCTTCGGTTAGTTACTGCTGCAAGCATTGAATAATTATTGAATAATTTTGATGCAAAAAAACGGTTATTAGTAGGCGATAAGAGAATGAGTTGGAAGAAAAGTCAAAATTAGGGTTTTGTTTATTGTTTGGTTTGGTTTGGTTTGTTCGTTATCGTAGTGCTTAGATGATGGTGGAGATGAACATGGTACGAAATAAGAAAGAAATAATAATGTATACGTACAGGAAGCGTGTATGTATAGGTGTGATTTTTTAACTTGCTTTACTTGGTATTTAGTGCTGCTGCTGCCTTCTTGGACCACGCGCGGAGTACAGCGCGTGGGGTGTAACGCGCTTCGAAAGTCGTTGCTAGTTGCTAATATTTTAACGGGATATGAAGAGGTCGGTGATGAACTCATCAATAAAAAATACTGTTTTTAACAATATTTTTTTTTAACCGTAGACAATTTAACATGTAAACATATTCTTTTGGGGCTATGTTCAAAGTCGACTTCTTAATCGTCATAAGACCGTACCCCATGTTGTATTGGAACCGGATGGAATCTGTAAACCCTCGCTCCCTGTCGGGTTCGAACCAATGATTAAAGCTCTGACTCGTCCATTCACCCAGATGTCTTTCGAACTAGCCCCAGTGGGAATCGAACCTACGTCTCCATTTTAACGGGAGATAAAGTGGTCGGTGATGAACTCATGATTAAAAAATATTTGTTTTTGATAATCTCACGTGTAAACCTATTTCTTGGGGCTATGTCCAAGGTCGATTTCTCAACCGTCGTGAGACCGTACCTCCTGATATGCTGGAACCGGATGGAATCTGTAAACCCTCGCCCCCTGTTGGGTTCGAACCCAGGATTAAAGCTCTGGCTCATTCATTCACCCAGATGTCTTTCGAACTAGCCCAAGTGGAAATTGAACCTGCGTCACCATATTGAAAGGGCAGACCTCTTATCACTATTTAAAAAAATATTGCTTTTTAAATGGTTTTAAATTAAATATTATATGCTCAGTTGGTGTTTTTAATAAGCATTTGGTTCTTATATACGTTGACGTGATTTTGAAAATTTAAAGAATAAGGAAATGTCAAAACTCAAAACTACCACATTTAAAGTTTTCTATAATCGGACTTATATCAAACAGATCAGTAGTATCAGTCCATCGGAATGATTTCGATCAGGTAATCGTATCATATTAGCCAACTCGATGCTCTCCCGTACAGATGCTCATATCAATCTACATATTTGTTACTTGTGCAGGTACTTGTATCAAGATCATTGAAGATATGAAAAAAATAAAACAAAACGGGTACCATACCCTACCAATAAATTCGATACGGTATCCGGTACTCATTTTTGTTGATATTCGATACCGGCATTTAGTGTTGTTGGCTTCTTTTATTGGGTTTTGGTCCACGCGCATGCAACGCGTGGTTTGTAAGCGCGCTTCTAAAATCGTTGCTGGTTTTTTATATTTTATGTTTGTTGACGGGATTAATGGAAAATGAAGAGGCTGGTGATGAACTAATGATTAAAATATGTTTACTTGTTGCCAACAATCCACGGTTTAATTAGTTGAGGTGAGACACCTAACGACCTTATGTTAATAAAGAAGAGATATTGGGTTCAAGTTTCATTCGTGACTAAAAATAATGAATAATTATGGGGCTTTTGGTTGGACAATGAAGTTATTAGAGTTTTCTTACATATAACTGGTTTTCTACTAAGGGTGAATTATTAGATCAAGACCCAAATAATCATTAAAAAATCATGTTTACTTGTGTTTTTAATATGCATTTGGTTTTCTTATGATACGTTGACGAGAATTTGAATATTTAAAAGAATTAGGAAACTGTCAAAACTACTATTTCCCCACCCAACAATCGTTGCGTCCTACGTTTAAACTTTCTATATATATAATCGGACTTATACCGAATAGATCACTACTATTTAATTTTTCAAATCTCATCCCTAGTATCAGTCTATCAGAACGATTTCAATGTGGTATCAATTTAGCCATCTGATACTCATCAAGTACCGGTACTCGTATCGGTTTAACTTATTTGTTATTTGTACAGGTACCGGTATCAAGATCATTGGAGTTATAATAGAAAAAAAAAACAAAACAAAGTGGGTACCGTACCAATCAATTTGGTACGTCCGACACTCATTTTTGTTGATGTATCGTTTTCATCCCTAGTATCGGACAGAGATTTTAACATTTTTGTATTCAGTAGTTGCAGGTATAGATATTTTTTTGGTATTTCATTATTTGATATCCGTTTGGATTATATAGAGGTTTTAGTAAGAAGTCTCAACATTTAATGACTTTAAAATAGGTCTAGCCTTGCGTATTTTTATGTTAGTTAGATCAAGTTGGCTTTCCATACTAATTTGCAAATTTGGTACTCATCCCGTGCCCGTACCGATTGCTTGTTTGTTACTATTAAAGGTACCAAATTTATTTGAAATTTGACAAAAAAGAAAAAAAAAGGTATCATGTCAAGACTCGTACCAATAAATTTTATACTCAGTTTTGTTGATATTCGGTACCGATCTAATCCCTACTTGATACCGCTAGACCAAATGCCCTTTGGTATCATGCCATTTTGAAAGCATAACTTTATTTAGGAAAATAAAATGTATAAGAAAAATAATTATTTTCTTAACATTTTGGGACTAAATTAAGAAAGCATTTGAAAGTTTTCTTTATAGTTATATATAAATCTGGGTTAGGTTCAATAATAAGTTTGATTTTTCTAAGAAAACTAAAAATGAATGTATTTTAGTTTTCTACTTTAATATTAAACATCGCTTACTTTAATCTCAAAATCCACTTACATAAAACCAACTTACATCTTCACTTATCTCCTACAATCACCACCACTCCACTACTCACCGCCGCCACAAGCGTCACCCACCGCCACCACCTCGCCGGAAAAGTCTCTGGAAATTTCCCCAGAAAATTCCATCGGAAAAGTCGTCGGAAAGTCACCGGAAAACAATCCCAGAGAAATTTCGTCGGAAAATTCACCGAAAAAGTCGTCGAAAAACAGTCACCGGAAAAACAATCATCCTTCTCATTTTTGTCTCTCTTTGTAGAATAACTTGAGCCTTCTAAAGAAGGGATGCCAATCATCCATACTTAATTTGTCTGACCATCCAAAAACATAATCAATAAGAAAACCCATCAATGTATGAAAATACTCCCGGTCACGTTTCGAATACGAAACTATTAAAAGGGGGGGGGGGATTCCCAAAATAGCCCCTTTTAGAGAGAGAAGTCCCAAAATTGTTGATTATTTTCAAAAATTTGTACTTGGAGACACATTGGGAGAATATATAAATTATAAGGAAGCAGGCCAAAGTCTTAAAAATATGTAGGGAGCAGACCAAATATGAAAAAATGTTGATAGAAAAGTCCAAATTTTTTCAAAATATTAATGGAGCAGGCCGTATTATTTCTTAACTTTTCTTCTCAAAATACAGTCTCCCAAGACTGTTTTTTTATGTTTCCTACCTGGGTCGTACATATTTTCAAATTCTAGAAAAATGGGCTTTTTAAAATTCGTCTCAGGAGACACATTTAAGAGACATTTGTTCTTAGGAGATGCAATTATTATATTTCTTCTTATAAGTTGGATTTATTTTAATTCCGTCCACTCCGGCAATATTTATATAAATTCCGTCTACACCGACATGATTTAACTATTATCCGTCTACGCTGGCAAGATTTAAATTGATAACTTTCTTTCCTTATTATATTGAAAGACAAAGCTCAGCGAAGTCTATATTGGGCAACATGCAAAGCCTATATGAGATCTGATGAAGAAGAAAGCTTTGATTACATGTAAATCGACTAATGTGAAGAAGAAGATGAAGAAGAGGATGATAAACAGAAGTATCATAATTTAAATAAATATTCCCGGATAAGTACCGAACAATGGCGCTACTTGTTAAACGAGCAGTATAAAGCTATCAAAAAGGTAAGTTTTCTTTAACTAACCATGTTTACATAATACTCTTTATTCAAACGCTTTCTTGCTACAGGAGCTTGGGCTTGAAACTGATGACAAAACGGCACTCACTAGTAAGTATTTATTAGTTGATAGTCTTTTGCTATTTATTATTGTATATGAATCGACAATCATTTTATTATTTGGTGCGGATAAATTTAGACAGAGAAATAATCCAAACAAGGAGAAAATACCTTAAATGTGTCTCCTAAGACGAATTTTAAAAAGCTTATTTTCCTAGAATTTGAAAATATGTACAACCCAGGTAGGAAACATAAAAAAACAGTCTTGGGAGACTGTATTTTGAGAAGAAAGGTTAAGAAATGATATGGCATGCTCCATTAATATTTTGAAAAAAATTAAACTTTTCCATCAACATTTTTTCATATTTGGTCTGCTTCCTACATATTTTTAAGACTTTGGTCTGCTTCCTCATTATATATATATAGAGGTGGGTCATAGTGAAAACTCATCTTAAAGAGAAAACTTAAAAACTCATAAAAACTTCAAAAAAACTATTTTTAACTTTTAAAATTTTTTTTTTTTGAATTTTCTTTTTTTACCATTATTCTTATAAGTTGTTATTGGTTCAAAAAAAAAAACTTGTCGGTATAGTGCGCATGTGTAATAGTGTGCATTGCATATATGCAAAAGTGTTTATATTGCATAGAATACAACACCATTGCACATATTTGATACACACTATTGTATATATGCAATATAAGACTAATACACACATCGAATACATATTAGTACGTATGTGTAATACAACATTAACGCACATGTGCACCACATCGATTTTTATTTTATTATTATTTTTTTTCCATATAATACAACACTACTACACATATACAATACACAAATATTGAATATATGCAATAAAACACTATTAAACTCAAAAATACATAGTAATACACATGTGTAATACAACGGTATCGCACAGTAATACGTATGTGCATTACAGTGGGTTTTTTTTTATTTTTTTTATATTTTTCGAGTGAAATATAAGAAAATATAAGAATAATGGCTAAAACAGAATTTTGAAAATATTTCTTTATTTTTAATTAAAAATAAATCTTTAGGAGTTTTTTAGTTTTCTCTCTAAATGTGAGTTTTCTCTTGATTCTCTCCATATATATATATATATATATATATATGTGTGTGTACACTTCCTAAGTGGTCATACATTGAAACCTATAAACTCATCATCTTCTTTGTTCATATATTTAGAAACCGGCTGACCAAAACTGAAAGTTGGAATTGTCACCCGTTAGATTGTTGTATAAACTATTAAAGCTCATTTAATTCCCAACTCATATGCAAAAAATATGCAAGAAAAATACAAATTATAACCTTGTGATGTTCCTCTGAGGTTTCCCACAGCAATAAATTCAAGAATCCTTTCTTTAACATCAGACAAACCATAATGATCCTCGTCAAGAATTTGTTGAGCCCGTATAACATCAAAGTTTTCATCACTGAAGTTAAGTTAACAAATTTTTTTACTTAAACCTTTTAGTTTATAACAATACAACACTCATTTAGTTAAACTCATTTTAGCATACCTATAATTACCCCCTGGTAAAGCAGTCAACCAATCAAGATAGTTACGTGTAACATTAAATTTACTTGAACTGGCTTCTAAAAGTTGCAGTTTTTTCGGTTCTTCTTCAATAACTTGTAGAACATGATGTGGTATTTTCTCCTTATTTGGATTAATTCTCTGTCTAAATTTATCTGCACCAAATAATAAACTGATTGTCGATACCTATACATTAATAAATAACAAAAGACTATCAACTAATAAATACTTACCAGTGAGTGCTGTTTTGTCATCAGTTTCAAGCCCAAGCTCCTGTAATAAGAAAGCGTTTGAATAAAGAGTATTATGTAAACATGGTTAGTTAAAAAAAACTTACCTTTTTGATAGCTGATGTTCGGGTATTTTGTATATATATATTAGTGTGTTAATTATGTAGTTTTGTTTAGTATATTGTTAGAACTTTGGTACTTCATACGTGCTTTTGTATTTCAGATCATTGATCGTTAAAGATGCTAAATTGGAGACTTGTACAAGCATGGAATGATATCTCGGGAAGACCGAAGCATAAATTGAAGTCTTAGGAAGTGTTATAAGGATTCGGGAAGAGTTTGGATGAGAAACCTAAAGCCGATGCTATACCTGAACAAGATGGGTTCACAAAAAGCGACCAGGAAGTAAAACGAGCATATCCTGGGCTAGAAAATGAGTTACAGAACCCATAATATATGAATTTTGGGTTTCTCGACGAGAGGAATCTAAATATGAAGTTGTATGGAAAGTTAGGGTTTGATGTTATATCTTGTTTTGACGACCTTAGACGCCCCCATTCAGTTTCAAGCAGTTTCTAGAGCAGCAAGAGGAGAAAACCTTCATTCCTATTCATCTCAAGGCCATATATATGATCCAAATCATCCGAATCGAAGACCGAGAGATGCCAAGACGCGGCTAGACCCTTCGAGTCATATCCGGGATGTATAGTTTGTAATCTTTCAGTTTATTTCTCATGTACTAGAACAACTAATTGTAATTGTTTTGATGTTAATCTATGAGTATTGATGTTTAGTATGTTCGTACAATCAGTCGGTTTAAGTTTATTTCGATCAGAACGATTAGTTTGTCGATTGCTATAATAATTGCTCATAGGTTGTTTGACCTGTTAATTGCAATAAAGCATACGTTTGCCCTTAGTTGAGTCACACTGGTAGGGACCGTTTGATAACCAGTGCCGTGTGTTAGCGAGCGTGGATGCCTAAGGTTTAACCGGTTAGTCAGTCTGTAGTTGACACAAAATAGTTAATCTGTTAAGTTGCATGAGATGGCTGTTTGATTGCTTACTTGGATTCCCGGGTGTGATTTGCTTTATTTGATTGACTGAATCTTGAGTACTTGTTCGTTTCTTATACAATTAAATTGATTGCTAGTGTGATCAGCACTTTGATAGAATTCACTTCATAATGTTAGGAATCGATTTCACTGTACACTGATCACATACTCCTCGTGGTTCGACACCCTACTTACCCTAGCTAGCTTAGATGATTAGGATCTTGATTTATTTGTTTTTGACTAGATAGCGACAGTTTAGCATCAAAATGGCGCCGTTGCCGGGGAGTTAGTGCGCTTAGTGTTTTTATGTTAATTGATTTCTTAGTTTAATTTATTTGTTATTTTTATTTTTATTTTAGTTTAGTTTTATTTTCCCATTTTACGCGGGGTGTGTTATTTGTGCAGGTAACAGGTTTATGCACACCCGCTATTCAGGAAGAAATTCTCCACTGATTTACGAGCCAGAAATCGAACGGTTAGCTCGGCAGAACCGAGCTCAGATCAGATAGCCAGATATGGAAGGTCAGAATCAAAACCAAAATCAAGACCCACTACCCGAAATTAACGTTTTCCAACCCAAACTGAATCCACCAAACAATGATCCACCACCACCAATAAACACCAATCAACAACCCCAAAATTCAGCCCGACACTCCAAAAACCAAAACCGAAACCATGACAGACCCGGGCCATCAGCCCCGAACAATACCCCTCGTCACCGACAAACGATTATTCAAGAGTTTGACCATGTCAGTATTCACACTGATGATGAAGAAGAGGGAGATGAGGAGGAATTTGGCCCGAGAAATGAAAATGCGGGTTTGCGTGTTGAAGAGGTTGATGAGGTTGAGGAACCGGTTAGGGTGAGAGGTAACAGGTGGAGGAACAGAAATCTTGATCGAGGTGGTATAGGCAGGTATCGGGAGGAACAGAGACAACCGATTCAGGTTAATCGGGGAGGTTTTGAGGAACCGAGGGCTAGACAAAGGAATTATAGGCCTCCGGTTCAGGGTGTTAACAGTCGGTTCAGACCGGCTATTTCAGATGGTGCATCACCGATTGTCCCACAGGTGCGTGTTCAGGGACAACCGACATTTAAATCTCGTCCGTCTTACATCAACATAGTTCCCCATTTTCACGGACTGGGATCAGAAGACCCGTATTCACACTTGTCAGATTTTTCAGCTATTTGCGGGTCTATTGGTGATGGTACTTATGATCAGGATGTGGTTTGGTTGCGGTTGTTCCAGTTTTCATTAAAAGACAAGGCAAAACACTGGTTCAACTCGCTATCGATGCATAATATTGAGAGCTGGGCCTAGATGCAGCAGGTTTTCCTTAACGAGTATTATTCGCAGACGAAGACTAACGAAGCCCGAATGGAGATTCGACATTTTTCACAGTCACCGGGTGAGTTATTTCATGAGGCATTTATTCGTTATAAGGAGATGATCAGGAAATGCCCGCAGAACCAGATTGAGTTGTGGGAGTTAGTGAAATGTTTCGTTGACGGGTTGACTTACGAGGATAGGAAGTATTTGAAGGCATCATGTAATGGTTAACTGTTAAACCAACCCGAGGAAGATGATTGGGATTTCCTTGAGTTTATGAGTGAGGATTCCAAGTCAGAAGCAGCAGCTAAACGAAGACGAAAAGTCAGGGTCACCCGAACAGTTAAATCAGCATCGAGCGAGTCAAACAGAATTGCAGAGTTGGAACGGGAACTCACGGGTTATCGAAAAGAGAAAAAGAAGGAGGTTGGTAAACTCGGGGTGAAATTCCCGGTTTGTTCAGATTGTGGTGGATTGGGGCATAAGGTTGAAGATTTCCCCGGGTTCGACGATGACGAGTATACCGATGAGGAGGAAGTCAGTTACGCGTACGGGGAGTCCAAGGGCCAAGGGTTTAATTCGAACACTTATCACCCGGGCCTAAGGAATCACCCGAATTTCAAATACGGGAACGCGTCGAACCAGTCAGAACCGACAGCAAAACAGCTACCGTCAGGGTGGTTTGAACAGTCAGTATAACAGTTGGGGATATAACAGAGATGGTTACCGGGGTAACAGTTCGTCGAGTTATCAGAATCAGGACCAGTAGAAGGGTAGTTCGGGAAATTCAGACGAGTCAGTTCATTCAAAACTTGATGCATTGTTGAAGCTTGTGACAGATAATCAGAAGGAAACTCAGAGACAGTTCGAGTTGAAAGACAAGTCAACAGAAGCAATGTCAAAGCAGATTGGTCAGCTCGCAGCAGACGTGGCAAGATTTCAGAAGAACGCGGGTCAACTACCAAGCGATACCACAGTAAACCCACAACATGCTAGCTCAAGCTCTAAGAAAGGAAATAATGTGCACATAAACACGGTAAGTCTTTTACCTATAACACCCCGGCTTAAGCGGAGACGCCCGAGTGTGACGTACAGATTGCTCAAACACACGTGGCACTATTAAGTGACCATAATAACATTAATTCATTTAATAAGCCAAGTAACACAAGTTCGAAAGTAACAATACAAGTTCAAACCAAAACATAACCATAACAATAGTTCTTTTATTGAAATACCCTAAGTAATCTAAGTGTCTTCAATACTTCAACCTCTAATCACGGTACCTGTAACATATGTATAAAATATGGTCATGTATAAATATAGCTGGTGAGTTTCCACAGTTTAAATACGTACATAAAAACCATACAATTCATAGACATGTGATAAACGAGCAAGTAAGTCCTTTCCAGTTGGTACAACCAACGTACTTGGATAATCGCGCAAGTAAGGTCCTTTCCAATTGGTAACAACCAACGTACTTGGATAATGAGGCCCTTTTCCACTCGATACAAATGGACCAGAGTGCAAAGGGGCCTCATTATCCAAGTAGGCTTGGTAAGCTTGGAGCTTGGAGGTAAAGTCATCGCCTACGCTTCACGGCAACTCAAAGTTCATGAAAGAAATTACACGACGCATGATCTCGAGCTTGGTGCTGTGGTTTTTGCGTTAAAAATTTGGAGACATTACCTTTATAGCACAAAATGTGTGGTATTCACCGACCACAAGAGTCTTCAACAAATTTTTGACCAAAAGGATTTAAACATGCGGCAACGTCGATAGGCCGAATTACTTAGTGATTACGACTACGAAATTCGCTACTACCCCGGTAAAGCGAATGTTGAAGCCGATGCCCTTAGCCGAAAAACACATGTCAAATCTATCTTGCTTCATAGTGTGACCGTCCTAACCGATCTCCAACTCCGAATCTTTGAAGCTCAACATGTCTCGGTCACCGAGGGTAATATGCACGACGAAATGTCTTGTGGCGCTGAGCTTCAACTCGAAACTAAGCGCAATGGTTTGTTGTATTACCTTAATCGTTTGTGGGTTCCCAATCGTGACGATCTTCGTACTTTCATCATGGACGAAGCTCATAAGTCGCGATATTCTATTCATCCCGGTGCGGATAAGATGTATTTCGACTTACGGTCCACATTTTGGTGGCCCGGTATGAAGAAAGACATTGCATTGTACGTCGCAAGGTGCCTTACTTGCGCTAAAGTTAAGGACGAGCATAAGCGACCATCTGGTTTACTCGTGCAACCGCACATCCCGATTTGGAAATGGGAAGATGTGACCATGGATTTCGTGTTTAAACTTCCAACCACTCGAAACCGCCACGATGGAATTTGGGTTATTGTTGACCATTTGACTAAGTCCGCGCACTTCATTCCGATCAATGAAAAATTCTCGGTTGATCAACTCGCTCAAATCTATGTTCAACGTATCGTGTGTCGTCATGGTGTACCCTTGCGTATTATTTCCGATGGTGATAGTCGTTTTACTTCTCACTTTTGGTCATCTTTGCAAACCGCGTTGGGAACTCGTTTGAACCTTAGTACCGCCTATCACCCTCAAACCGATGGGCAATCCGAGCGGACGATTCAAACGCTTGAGGATATGCTTAGGTCTTGTGTTTTGGATTTTGGTGGAAACTGGGATTCTCATCTTCATTTGGTTGATTTCTCCTACAATAACAGTTTTCATACGAGCATCGGTATGGCTCCATTCGAAGCACTCTATGGTCGTAAGTGTCGTTCTCCGATTTGTTGGAACGAGATTGGTGAAACCCAAATCACCGGTCCCGAACTTGTCCAATAGACCACTGATCGAATCGCACAAATTCGACAAAATCTCTTAGCCGCTCGTAGTCGCCAAAAGAGCTACGCGGATAATCGTCGATGACCTCTCCAGTTTAATGTTGGTGATCGTGTTCTTCTCAAGGTATCTCCTTGGAAGGGTGTTGTTCGTTTCGGTAAGAAGGGAAAACTGTCTCCTCGATATGTTGGACCTTTCAAAATTCTCAATCGTGTTGGTAGCGTGGCCTATACTCTTGAACTTCCGCAAGAACTCGCGAATATTCATCCGACGTTCCATGTGTCGAACCTTAAGAAATGCTTAGCCGAGGAAAATCTCCACATACCACTTGACGAAGTGCGCATCGATGAATCTATGCACTTTGTTGAGAAGCCGGTGGAAATCATGGACCGCATGGACAAAGAGACCAAACGTAGCCGTATACTTTTGGTAAAGGTTCGTTGGGAATCTAAACGAGGCGCTGAATTTACTTGGGAGCGGGAAGACCAAATGCGAACTAAGTATCCCCGTTTGTTTGATATGGATTCTTTAACCTAATTTCGGGACGAAATTTTCAAAAGTAGGGAATGCTGTGACATTCGTCAATTTTCGATTGGTGTTCATATTGTAAACCCGACCCGTTGGGTCGTTTCGATGTATTAAATATATTTTAATAAAGTGATTCCCGACATTTAATGTTCATTATTCGTTGTTCGTTGTTTATAAATTTCCGAACCTTAGCGTTAATCAAGCCGCGTGAGTAAAACGCGTAAATAATCCAAAACCGAAAACTTTATAATTTAATTATAAAGTTTGGGTTAAAAATGTAAACTTCAAATACTTATTTAAAACTTAAAAGAACTTAAATTATCTTTTAAATGTTTATTGAAACTTGAGGGACCAGAAATGAAAATAATTCAAATTATATTATTAATATACCCAACCCTAGCCGCCCCCCCCCCCCTCCTTGTTCGTTTTTCCGGCGGGGCCTCCGGCCACCGGAATCCGGCGCCGGAGGTGGCCGCCACCCCCTTAAAACACATTTTTTTTCCAAATTAAATATATAAAAACGATTTGCCGTCAACACTAAAACATTAACCAACTATTTAATTGCGTTTAACATCCGTAAATCACCACGTAATCATCGCCGGAAAATCCGGGTAAATCACATTAATGCATTGACGCGTATACGCTCCGATTAGTTGTATAAGTAGGAACCTAAGCCTTGTTACAACTCGCTCATAACCTTCTTTCCCTCTAATTCTCTCTACAATAGTCGTAATAATCCGGCAAAGCTTCGGCTCCGGCGAGTTCTTGTTCTTCACCAAATCAACACCTTTTGAGGTAATTGTAACATGTTTTTGATTAGTTTTGATCCAATAAACAAAAACCCTATACTAATTTAAACACACATGAAACAGAAACTGAGATTGAATTATTAGGGTTTATGTTCTTCATGTGAAGAAGATGAACCTGAAGTATTATATATATAATGATTCTTAACTCTTAAACGAATATCCTTTTAGTTCAACCGGTTAAACTCAATTCCTCGCAACGATGACACCCGGGTTCGAAATCCGGGTCAAGCTCATTTTTTTTTGTTTAATAAACTGGCCCTGTTAATATTATTATTAATAAAATTCCTTTGAAACAGTCATTATATTTATATATTATGAACTAAACCATAAACGAATATGCAGTCTAGAGCAGCTGATTGAAAACAAGGATTATAACTCCAAGACCCGGGTTCGAAACCCGGGTCAGTCATGTTTTTTTTTGTATTAATTAAATTCAGTTTATTAATATTAATTAATTCTTAATCAATTAAAAATCATAAATAAATCATAAAAGTCTTTTTAAATTAAATAAAAATTACGTAAATTAACTATAAAATATAACTCACCATCTCACCCTTAAAAACCAAGTTTCTCGTTTTCATAAGCCGCTATTAAAAATCATTTAATAATCGCAAAGTAAACTTTAATTCTCTAAAAATCGTTTTGTTAAAGCAACAATTATATTTTCGACTTGTAAACAATAGCTCAAGCTTTTCGAACATATAAACTTTGTTTTCTCGCCATTAAAGTGCTTAAATTGTATTAATAACCAAGTCGTCGTTAAAACATAAATAATAATATAATAATCTAAGAGCCATAAGATTCGTAATAAAATTATAAAATAATAACTAAATTCTAAAAATTATTCGTGCAATTAATCAACTTTAGAATCCCGTTAGAATAGCCGTTAAAAGTCGTGTTTATTCTTATTTATAGTTCGTACGGATTGATCGCTTCGGTTTCCTTTGATGCCTTCAAGTTATTCTTATTCCTTTTTCACTACAACTACTAAGGTGAGTTTTTCACCACCCCCTTTTAATGTTTTAATGTTTTGGGGTAGCATATGTATCCTTATAAAGATTCAAGTATTATTTCTTCTATTATAAAACTACAATTCGAACATGGACTTGTGTGTTACTTGTATTACTTGAACGAATATTACTTGCACGATTGGGAAGCCTCATTAAGTATGATCATACGCCCCCCTTTGCACTCTGGTCCGTTTGTATCGAGTGGAAAAGGGCCTCATTATCCAAGTACGTTGGTTGTTACCAATTGGAAAGGACCTTACTTGCGCGATTATCCAAGTACGTTGGTTGTACCAACTGGAAAGGACTTACTTGCTCGTTTATCACATGTCTATTTGTATGGTTTTTATGTACGTATTTAAACTGTGGAAACTCACCAGCTACATTTATAGCTGACCATATTTTATACATATGTTACAGGTACCGTGATTAGAGGTTGAAGTATTGAAGACACTTAGATTACTTAGGGTATTTCAATAAAAGAACTATTGTTATGGTTATGTTTTGGTTTGAACTTGTATTGTTACTTTCGAACTTGTGTTACTTGGCTTATTAAATGAATTAATGTTATTATGGTCACTTAATAGTGCCACGTGTGTTTGAGCAATCTGTACGTCACACTCGGGCGTTTCCGCTTAAGCCGGGGTGTTACATTACCTCATTTTGAAATTACTTGTGTTGAAGTTGAGTCGCCACCGCAGTTTGTTGAAGCAGTGGTGAATGATGTTAGTGATGAGAATGAAGGTGTTGGTCAAAATGAAATAGTTTTCCAAAATGAAGTGAAATTAAAAACAGATGAATTAATTTTTTGTGAAAACTACACTTGTGAAAAATGTTTAAATGTCAAATTGACTAATACGAGAAATGAGGAGGTGGAGGATAATACCACTTCAAGTAAACTCCAAGACCCGGGAGTGTCATTTTTATCAATTCAAATTGGTGATTTTAAAACTGATCGGGCACTTCTAGATCTTAGAGCTTGTGTTAGTGTCATGCCTGGCAGTTTATATGATCAGTATGAGTTTGGCACGTTAGAAAGTGTAAACACCACCGTGGTGTTGGCGAATCAAACTCATACACAAGCCCGGGGCATGGTCACTAATGTAATGGTTCAAGTGGATGAATTTAGTTACCTAGTTGACTTCCTTGTACTTGATTATGCTAAGGGTAATATTAAACAATCTGAAGTCATACTGGGTAGGCCATTCCTTGCAACAACACATGCGGTAATTGATTGTGCTGAGGGATTTTTGGGCATTAAGTGTGGGAACCGTGTTAAGCGGTTATTATTGTTTGAAAATGTTACTAACCCTCTTGTTGACAAGTGCGTACCATCATGCACAAATCATACAAAAGAGGGATGTTTTGTAACTGACAGGAACGAGCTGAAAAGTAGCATGAAGAGAAAAGGATGGAATGAGAGAGTCATTAAAATGAAAGATTGTGAGAAACCGACAACAAGGAAGGGAAGGAGAGAAAAGGAATTGATGAGTTCCATGGTGACCTCATCTGCTTATGAAAATACTTTGAGGCATTCGAGGCATTGTCGAGCTGTAGACACATAATTCAGCGGTGACCGGGAGGCAACCGGGGTTTGTAAGTTTGTTCCATTTTTTTTTCTTTTCGTTGTGTCGTTGTTTGACTTTGGTCTCGAGTTCTGTGCAACATATCTCAAGTGTGGGGAGGCTTTTGATGCAGTGTGCGTCTTGGAGGTTCGGTAAGTAATTGGTTAATTTCACGGCTTTCCAGGTAAGTATTGCAAATTCCGACTTCGAAAGTATGTTCAGGGTGTTGTCGGGATGTCGAAAAGTGACTGGGTCGGAAAATGCCCGACCCCAATTCGGCAAAAATTTTCTATTCACCGGGGACCATCGCGCTACACGATGGCCCTGGACAGCTCACCATCGCGCTACACGATGGTGGCTGGGACTTCCCAGACATCTGACGTCATCGCGTAGCGCGATGACGCCAAGACCAACCCCATCGCGCTATACGATGGGGTCCAAACCCTAATTTGAATTAATTGGGTCGCGTAGCGCGACATGTGCTTACCTGACCCATCGCGCTACGCGATGGGTCCACAAATCTCTTAAAAAATACAAAAAAAAAAGTATTTAAAATAAATAAGTAATAATAATATAATAATATTTATATATAACAACCCTCCCACTTTGTCTGCTGTATTTGATCTGTATATTTGTTTGCGTTTCTTTTGGAACTTTGTGGATGTGTTCACTATAAACCCTCACAAGAGCTCACTCGTCCACCCGGGCTACCGGGGGGTTTAAAGGGCTTGTTGCATATGCTAAATGCAACCGTGATTCCTACAAAAGTGAGCTAGGTCTTTTATTATTTTTAATTAATTAACAAAATTTTTTATGAAATTGACTAACTCAGCTCGGTAATGATTTTTATAATATAATAATAATATTAACTCTCGAAAGACCTTAGTCTTATACTTGTGAGTGGTTACTTATACATGTCTCGAGATTTATGCAGATTTGGTTACACAGAATTGGTCAGTGGTGGAGACGTGTGTCACGAGTGTGTTGAGAGTTGTGGGCCGAGTTAGCATTGCATTGTCATTATTATCAGGTGATTTCGGTTTCATAAACTATTTTGTAGTTGTATTTTTTATTTTTTTAGTTTAGTTGGTAGAAATGTAATTGTATATTTTGCTTTAGTTCATCACATTTGTTCCCCGAGTTTTTAAGTGGTCAAATTGTCAGTTCAACCCCGTCCCCCAAATGATTATTAATTGTTTTATTATTTTAACATTGAGGACAATGTCAATCTCAAGTGTGAGGATGGGGGAAAATTGAAATTTTTAGCCCGATAGTACCTCGAATAGTATTCAGAAACTTAAGTTATTAACTGTCACTTATTGTTATTAATGCCAAGTTAGAGGTTTTTGGTCATGGTTGGTTTTTCAGCTTCTCGATAGTTTTCCCGACAAATGTTTTTAAAATGAGAAGTTGGAAAATGGAATCGTTTAGGCCGGGATAACGAGTTAAGGGGACGGGTATACATGTTTCATATCGGTAGCCCATATTTCTAGACATATTGTGAGATTGGCCCCTATACTTAATACACATATTATATAATAGATATAAAACATGTCTTACCATTTATTGAGTGGGAAACCGGTAGGTTTTACAGAATTAGAACTTGCTTGTCACATGCTTTTCGAGATCTTAATACCACCACCTGTATGGAGATTAGGACTTTAGAAAACCCATTCCAGACATATTTTCCTCACTAAATAAATTCCTTACCCGACATTATCCCCTAAAAGCCCGTTTGGACCATATTCCTTTTTCGTTTGTTAAACTGAACATTACATACCATTTCAGCCTTGACCTTTATTTTATTTTTACCCGTGTGATGAAATCCAGTTCGTTATCGAGTTGTACTTAGTCAGACGAGTTGTAAAGTTGTTAAGTTCTGAGTTATAATTATCAGTCATTTCAGTTAGTATTGATGCAAAAAAAAAAATTGAAAAATCAGGAAAAAGACAAAAAGAAGTTTCAGTTAGTATTTCAGTTGTAAATAGCAGTTGATTATGTAATTAGTTCGTTTGCATTCGTGAGTCTGTATATTGGTTTGTTTAACTGGGTTTCATCCACCTGAGTCACTAAATAAGCCTAATCCGCACCCAAACCTAAGCCTCAGCAAAACCCTAGTCCGAGTCTTTATGCAACCGGTGGTTAATGGGTGGAGATAAGACTAACCTGCAAGCATATTAAGTTTTAACTCATATTAGGTTTATTGAGGGCAGAGACATATACGGGCACATCTTTTGCTAGTCCAGATATTGAACCGAGTGGAGTGTTGATAGTGTCAAGGGTATGAACATGTATGCCCTAACCGGAAACAAAGTATACTTGTCTGGGCGATTCTATAGTTTTATGGTAGCATTAACTTTATTTGTGGGTTGTCAATCTAGAAAGTATCAGTCTGGGAAACTGGGTATGACTTTACCTTGCTAGTATTAATGGTGATAATTGATTAAACTATGATGGCGGTTGATGTTTGCTTTAGAGTTTTGCTTGAGGGCAATCAAAAGATAAGTGTGGGGATGTGATGTTCGGGTATTTTGTATATATATTAGTGTGTTAATTATGTAGTTTTGTTTAGTATATTGTTAGAACTTTGGTACTTCATACGTGCTTTTATATTTCAGATCATTGATCGTTAAAGATGCTAAATTGGAGACTTGTACAAGCATGGAATGATATCTCGGGAAGACCGAAGCATAAATTGAAGTCTTAGGAAGTGTTATAAGGATTCGGGAAGAGTTTGGATGAGAAACCTAAAGCCGATGCTAAAACTGAACAAGATGGGTTCACAAAAAGCGACCAGGAAGTAAAACGAGCATATCCTGGGCTAGAAAATGAGTTACAGAACCCATAATATATGAATTTTGGGTTTCTCAACGAGAGGAATCTAAATATGAAGTTGTCTTGGACCATCAGGGTGACCATCGCGCTACGTGATGGTCCCCACCGACGGGAAAGTTAGGGTTTGATGTTATATCTTGTTTTGACGACCTTAGATGCCCCCATTCAGTTTCAAGCAGTTTCTAGAGCAGCAAGAGGAGAAAACCTTCATTCCTATTCATCTCAAGGCCATATATATGATCCAAATCATCCGAATCGAAGACCGAGAGATGCCAAGACGCGGCTAGACCCTTCGAGTCATACCCGGGATGTATAGTTTGTAATCTTTTAGTTTATTTCTCATGTACTAGAACAACTAATTGTAATTGTTTTGATGTTAATCTATGAGTATTGATGCTTAGTATGTTCGTACAATCAGTCGGTTTAGGTTTATTTCGATCAGAACGATTAGTTTGTCGATTGCTATAATAATTGCTCATATGATTGTTTGACTTGTTAATTGCAATAAAGCATACGTTTGCCCTTAGTTGAGTCACACTGGCAGGGACCGTTTGATAACCAGTGCCGTGTGTTAGCCAGCGTGGATGCCTAAGGTTTAACCGGTTAGTCAGTCTGTAGTTGACACAAGATAGTTAATCTGTTAAGTTGCATGAGATTGCTGTTTGATTGCTTACTTGGATTCCTGGGTGTGATTTGCTTTATTTGATTGACTGAATCTTGAGTACTTGTTCGTTTCTTATACAATTAAATTGATTGCTAGTGTGATCAGCACTTTGATAGAATTCACTTCATAATGTTAGGAATCGATTTCCCTGCACACTGACCACATACTCCTCGTGGTGCGACACCCTACTTACCCTTGCTAGCTTAGGTGATTAGGATCTTGATTTATTTGTTTTTGACTAGATAGCGACTGTTTAGCATCAATAGCTTTATACTGTTTGTTTAACAAGTAGCGCCATTGTTCGGTACTTATCCGGGAATATTTATTTAAATTATGATACATCTGTTTATCATCCTCTTCTTCATCTTCTTCTTCACATTAGTCGATTTACATGTAATCAAAGCTTTCTTCTTCATCAGATCTCATATAGGCTTTGCATGTTGCCCAATATAGACTTCGCTGAGCTTTGTCTTTCAATATAATAAGGAAAGAAAGTTATCAATTTAAATCTTGCCAGCGTAGACGGATAATAGTTAAATCATGTCGGTGTAGACGGAATTTATATAAATATTGCCGGAGTGGACGGAATTAAAATAAATCCAACTTATAAGAAGAAATATAATAATTTCGTCTCCTAAGAACAAATGTCTCTTAAATGTGTCTCCCAAGACGAATTTTAAAAAGCCCATTTTCCTAGAATTTGAAAATATGTACGACCCAGGTAGGAAACATAAAAAAACAGTCTTGGAAGACTGTATTTTGAGAAGAAAGGTTAAGAAATGATATGGCCTGCTCCATTAATATTTTGAAAAAAATTTGGACTTTTACATCAACATTTTTTCATATTTGGTCTGCTCCCTACATATTTTTAAGACTTTGGCCTGCTTCCTCATAATTTATATATTCTCCCAATGTGTTTCCCAAGTAAAATTTTTGAAAATAATCAACAATTTTGAGCGATTTTGAGACTTATACCTTTAAAATAGGCTATTTTAGAAATTTTCCTTTAAAACACATGCATATCTATCTATATATTATTAAAGCAACACAATCATTCCACATGTCATTCAACTAGACTCTCCACATACACTGCCAAGTATACAAGTTTCCATTTTTATATTTTTCACTTTATGAATGATAAAATGAAAAATATGTTGGTGGTGGGAGTCAAACTCATTACCTTGTTTTCAAAATGTTTGTGGCTTACCAACTCAACTAAAATGAATTGATGATAACCTTATCTTTTTCTTAATTGGTAAAAGATTCATAGCCTTTCCATTTTTATTTTCTAATACAAATACAAATTATTCTTACTAATCTATATATGTTAGAAAATTAATTTTATCTTATGAATTCAATTAGATATGTATTATACATATTATTAAATTTAAATTTTTTGTTGTATTATTTAACTATATAGGTATCACACGCACACTATGTTAATATAAAGTTAAGAAAGTAACAAAAATTTGAAAGATATTTGCATAGTATAAAAAATATTTTCCAAACGGGGCCTACTTAAAAATTTGTATCTCGGTGATTGGTGAGTGTATAGGCGAAGACTGGGTACGCGTGGAGTTTGAACCAATTGCCTTAACCGGAAACCGGCTGGACCGGTAAATAGATCTGTCCGTACATTGCCGTACTGATGAGACGGCGCGTTCATCGAGATGGACAGTACGGTTTACCTATAAGATTATAGCTTCAATCATTAACATATATTATTGGAAAATTGTGTGAAGGGATTTAATTTAAAAAGATATTTTGTATGACAAAAAAAAATGTATATATTATTGCAATATAATTCTTTGGCCCAGCATTATTCCTTTAGCAATATTATTCGAAATTACAGATTTTATAGTTTAGCTTTTTTATTTTTGTTAACAGCAATTATATTAATAAAAAAGCACAGCAAGGTGGTTTCGAATAAAAATGTACAGATGTAAATTAAAAAAGGTGTCAGTTAGATTGATTTGAAATAGATAAGCATTTGGCTGGATGGTTGTGTTTTTTTCAATGGTATGATGATAGAAGGTTTAGATTTTTCAATATCAATGATCTTTTGTCATTGAGTCACCCCGTATGAAGTATTTATGCATTATATGGTTGTTGGCACTTAAAAAGAATTGATTTGGAATAAAAAATAAAGTTAAGTTTATTTCGGTTAATCGTGTCACATGATGTTAACCATGGTAAGATTATGAAGTAATTGACTTTAAATACCTATGATTAGGTCATTATGGATCACAAATAAGTCAAACAAGTATTTGTGGTGTGCCCGTATGCCCCGTTATCAAAAAGATTTGAAAATATGTTTCATTTTGGTGTGGGTGGGACCTAGATTTCAAATTTACAACACTAGCTTACCGTTATTAAGAACATTTATATTGAAACCTTCATCTTCATTTATATAATTTAATTAAAAACACATTTTCTTAAAGAAAATTTGTTTAGTTTTCAAAAACTTTCCATATCCAACTTTCTATATTTATTTATATTTTACTCACAAACGCCTTATTATTTTTCTTCTTGTTAATACACTCACAACAATATACAGAGGGTTGAATACTTGAATACGAGTCTATACAAAGGTATTAGTATCCCATAAGTTGTTACTTATTACAGGGAATCCAAAGTAGTGGTGTTTTCGTTGTCACCTCTAATTTCTCCTCTGCATTATATAGAAAGTAGGGGCATAGAGGCTCCAATGTGAATACTCGAAGAAGTCATCTTCGACTCCATTGGTGGGGAGAAGCTTATTGCTTGCGATCGTCGATCTACACTTCTTTTTGGTGTGTATGAAAAAATCGAGGGACGCTTGGGTATTTAAAATTACCTAAAAATATGACTTATAATTAAAATTAAATTAGACAAATATGAAAGGGTGTAAACAAGTCGAGTCACTCGGGTTGTTTGGTCTTTTCAGGACATAGTGTTTTAAATTTTAATCTTAATACAAATTTATTAACTTGATATTATATTAGTTTAAAAAGTAGAGTATATGTGATCCTTACACTTAAGAAATATTGTGTTAAACTTCGTAGTTATGCCAAGTTATGTAATATTTAGACATATTTGAAGTAGCATGTTAAAGTACATTAGCTGATAGATAATATGATTTATAGGGGAAGGTTAACGTACAATAATCAATTATCGTATATTAGATACGCGAGCTTTTTGAACGTCGATTTTAATTTCACACGATGACATAATTGTAAATAACTTAAATTTAATTCTATTATCTAATTAATCAATTGATTCATCGAGCGTCTACAACATATATGTTGTTACTTTTGGTAGTAAACAGCATTGATTTACCATTATCGCTGAATTTTATATCCCAGATCTCAGCCATATCTCCTCCCATAAGAAATGTGTCAAATGGGCCCTACATAAATGATGATCGTATTCAGGTGTAAGAATGAAAGCTTCTAATTTTTTTCAATTCTTCTCAGAAATGTTAGATGAGAACCTTATCATATGACCGTGAATCAAATAACTTGATAGCACCTCCTTCCATTGATTAAGCAAATACAAGGCCTTGTTGATAGAACATTTTAAGGGAAATCAATTTTATTTCAAACTAGAATGTATTAATAGAACGTTTTATCAAAACGTATAAGAAGAAATCAATTTTATTTCAAACCAGAACGTATTAAAAGAACGTTTTATCAGAACGTATAAGAAGAAATCTATTTTAGAGTGTCGAATAATTTTTCAGACATTTTTTAAGGGAAAACTTAAACGTTCTGTTAATACGTTTCAAATCTTAAACGTTCAATGTCAAAAACCCATCATCCAGAACTCAAAATTGATCGATTGAAGCTTCAAATTGATGATTAATTGAATCGATTTCAAAGATTAACCGATCAGTTGGCTTCAATTTCAATTTCAATTCAACTAAACAAAACCTGTAATTTGCGTTTTTCCGATGAGTTCGTTGTCGACGGCGATGATTGTGGCGAAGAATGTTGATGGCGCCGGCGAGCGGAAGTGAAGGAGGTGTGCTGGTGTCGGTGAGGGGTGGTGGAGACGGATTGAGGGAGAGGGACGAACAGATTAATGTAATTGTAATTTTGGGTTTCTGAAAATCAACGGTTAGAAGCGTCCCTTACGTAATGTACGATAAAGGATTATTGTATTTTATCCTTTATCATGATTTATAATAGATAGAATGCACCCAATATAATTTATAAATAGACAACATGACTACATGAGGGGCACAAACGAGTCAAGTGAAGCCTGGGATTGCCTAACTTCAAGCTCGGTTTGTTTACAACTCTATTCTTAAAGTTTAAGTTTGGATGTAAGTCAATATAAGTTCTAGCTCATTTGATTATTATATAAAATATAGGGATGGGTTAATTGTGAAAACCATCAAAAAGTGGGAAACCAAATAACCTTGTGTTTTACATGTTAAAAAAAGTTATCTTTTACATGCAAAACTCACTATTACATAACTTTTTAGAGGTTTTACATATAAACACATGTAGAAACTGTTTTATTAAAAGATATTTTTTTAAAGTTTATTTTAATAATACTTGTTTTTTTTACAAAAATGAGTTTTTATAAAAGGGCAACTACGGGTTCAGCCCCATTCATCCCAAATTTCACACTCTTTCTCAGACACTTAACCTAGGAAATCGTGCCAAGGGTGTTCTAGGGTGTCGAGGGCTGTTTTCGTGAAGAAACGAGGAGTCGTTACGCTGTTAAACAAGCTGTTGATCTGATAAACGAAGCACAAGTCGAAGTGCTGCTGAGTTCTTGAGTTCTTAAGTTCCGCCTAGCCAATTAAGGTAGAATTAAGGTTAAGTTACTTTATTAGTTACTTTGAATACATAACTATAACTTAGTTAAGGGTATAGTCGTTAAACTGTTAATATTTTCCAAGCAATGCTTTATAAAGCAAAGACATTGCTTCCACGTGAAGAAATGTTACCAAAACTAGTATTTTGACGGGCACGTAGTAACTGGAAGGGGGGGTATCATTAGTAGACTCTTCTTGCCTAAGGAAAGCAATTCGTATACATCCCAATCAACCGCGGGACCCGTTTGCTTACCTGGAGAAGTTTACCAACGTGATATCCTTTATTAGGCCAAAGCGTGCTATTCCAAACGTCATATGTAAATCCAAAGTATTTTCATAAAACGACTATAACTTTACTAAGGTTAGGTCATACCTAAGAGTCTGCTGATCAGACCCTGAGTCTGCTGAACTGAATCAGACTTCAAGCCTGCTGATCAGACCTCAAGTCTGCTGAAACTGAAACAGATTAAAGTCTGCTGAACTAGGTACTTATGCAAACCTATTATGACATATATAGGTTAATAGCATACTGAAGCCGAGGAGGTTGATATTTTCTATGATAATATAAGGTGAACACGTTAACCTTTTACTGTCTAAACTGATTCTACTCTTGTAATAAACAGGTTGTTTATTACAAAGAGTCTGATAAATGTTTGCATGAGATATAATCTCTAAAAATCGTTACAATACAAAACAGATAATAAAAAGCAACTTAGACCGAATACACATGTGTTTGGATCCAAACATAACTGATAATTGGCAGACAAAACCAAGTCAGTCATAACCGGTTCTTCAACAGGGTTACATAGCCTAGGGGAAGGTTGTCTCCGAACAGGGGCTATGTACTCGGGGAACCTTTGAATTGTGTGTGTAGGGCAGTGGTACAAATCCCGGGAATGGACAGGCATTCCTGCTGAGTTTGTGAAACAGAAAACTATGTTTGTATTTAACGACTGTTATAAATGTTTTATCGAGTCAACGTTTCACCAGCATATAGCTGACGTGTTTTCCCACCCTTGCAGGTAATTAAATGACAATAGATGTATACAAGGCTTGGAGTCATAGAAGATCGCTCGAGATTGCTCATTTTGAATATTATGAATCCTTGTATTATCAATAGCACCGTTTTGTAAAACTGAAGCTCGGGTGTTTAATTCCCGAGTAATTTTGATAATGTAAATTAATATTTTAATATTTAAAGACTTCCGCTAAAATGAACCCTCTACTCTGATATATTTACAAAACAGGTACCAACTGCTGGTCACACTCCTAGGCCCTGGATCGGGGTGTGACAAACACTCCTCATTTAAATCCGGATCCAGATCTGAGCTAAAGGGGAGTAGATTTGATGTCCACGCATCATCAACAACAAGGAACCTAACACGATTCACGTATCGATTCAGATCCGAACCAAGTCGGATCCAAGAAATGTACGTTTTTTGTTAAAAGGTTAAGTATTTGATTTCGGATCGCTATGAAACTTGGTAGGATAGTGAATCGGACCTTAGAGTGTAGGAAAAGCATAAACTTGATCTTAAACAAGCTGTTGGAAATAATTCGGGACGAACGTTTGACGTTCGGACCGTTTGAAGGCAAGAAGATTAAGGTTATTAAGACCCAAGACTCATTTTATCGGTAAAATGGGCATAAGGGGAGGAAAGAAATCGATTAAAACATAAAGGCACGAAAAAAACAGTTTTGAATCGAATTCATGAGAATTCGATTCGATTGGTATAAAACTCGATTCGATTTGTTTGAGGACTCGATTCAATTCGTTTGAGTACTCGATTCGATTCGTTTGAGAATTCGACTCGATTCGTTAGGAGTTCGATTAGATTCGTTTACAAAGTTGATTTTTCTAGTGAATTTTTAATAAAGACTTATTAACGAAAATAAAATTTTTCCAAGATGACATGATAGTTTAACCCCAGCCAGGGGCTCTGCCGCTTGGACCCTGCTAGGGCTGCAGCTCCTAGGACCCCGCTACCACGGGCGCTGCCCTCAGACCCCCATTTGTTAGGGGCTTCACTAACCTAAAAGTATGATTTGGTTAGAAATGGTTAATTTACTTATAAATTATTACACTGTTAGCCGTGCGCAATTAAGGAGAGGTGTTACAGTTAACTCCGAGAGAAACAAGATCCAGGTGAGTTTCTAGCCCCTTTCTCTGTTATGTTTTTCGGGGTTGCGTGCATACTCCTATGTGTTTAGTTAATACACTTACCTTAAGTGGTAAGTGTATGTTATAGAATGTTTATAAATGTTAATTGAATGATATAGAAAGGGTTGAGAGTATGTATGTAGATGTATATGAATATATATATATAACTAAATGTATGTATGGTTGTATGACAAAGAATGTATGGTTTGTATGGTTAAATAGTTAAAGGGTTGCAGACCCTAATAATATCTGCGAAGGATAAAGGGTTGCAGACCCTAAATAATATCTGCGAAGGTTAAAGCGTTGCAGACCCTAATAATATTTGCAAAGGTTATAGGGTAAAATGCTCTTTAAAACATAGAATGATTATGTATGTACTAAATAAGGGAAGTAAGTTTAAGGATATGCAAGTTTGAAAGTATAAAAGTAAGAAGGTATGTATGTATATATGAAAGGAAGGTAAACAGGTTAAGTATATAATATGTATCTTCGGATACGTATATGTAAGCATGTGTATATAATGTATGTTGCCTGATTAACTAGAACTCACTCAGCGTAGCTGACTTTTAGTATGCACGTAAGCAAATAGAATACAACAGCTGGCTTGAGGGAGACACATGGCATTGGGCTGAAGAGGCCGACATCTTGAGAGGAAATGTTTTGATGTTTTATGTTATGTTTAAGACAAGTTTGAATTCTGTTGAGACAATACTTAACGTTTATGTAATATATGATTGAATGTTAGTCATCTGCGCAAAGTTTTAATTCACTATGTTATTTATAACTGTGTTTATGAGTAAATCCAACACCCAATGTAGGGCACCGGGATCGGGGCCTTATACACTGGTTTGTACACATTATTAAAATAGTGTAATATAAGCTTGAGATCAGGCTCGAGCTCGTTTAAATTTAACTATGAATAAATTTTTCAACAAGTTGTTTTCGAGTAACTTACGAAAAGATTATGCTTTATAAGCCATATCATCGTTTAGATTAACACTTTCCATTGTTGTTATGTTTGGTAAAGGGGACCTAGTTTAGGTTTAAAGACATGTTATGTCCATATAGATTTTAGGTGAGAGTTAGGACATGATGAGAACTGAAGATACAAGAATTGGCTCTATGAGATACCGAATTTAAACATCTTTCGAAAATTGGCAATAGACTTGAACCTGATCTAATAAAAGGTGACCTGTAATAAAGGTCGTATGACAGAAATAAAGGTCGCCCGGGTCGTATAATATGTGAAAAATGGTTATATTCGAGGCTAATCATACGTCCCGTATGATTTCTTTGTTTGACAAACAAATGACTTATATGACCCGCATGACCATTTTTCATATATCAAACAACTCGTATGGTGTGACGAACTCTGGTGTGCAAACTTGATGTGACATCATACAACTCGTATGATATTATAGACATCATACGGCTTGTTTGATTTATTGATTGGTGTACACTTCTGGATGGGTGGTGCTTGTATAACCACCCCTATTAAATAGGTTTAGTATGTGAGCATGCGTCTATCTATTTGCTCTATACACAGGGCCGGCTCCGAGAAAGGCTAAAAAATTTTGGGCTAGAGGCGAGCCTAAATTTGGGCCTAAAGACTTAAGCAAAAAATAAACTCGACAACTCATAAAAATAAGTAAATCATACGATGATAATAGTAATTTCAATACACAAAACATAAATATTGTAGCAAAATAATCTAATTTAAATAAACGAAACGCGATGCAAAAATAATATATATTAATATTAGTTATTTAGTTCCGAGTTTAGTTAGTTACTTAGTCAAATGTGTTATTCGTCTTATCTTCTATTCACTAAACAAACTGTCAACAAATCAACATAATTCAATAAACAAAGAAAACATGAATTATGAACAATTAAATATAAGATTCTATTATTATTCTAAGTCAGTAACTTTTATAAAACTAATAAAAAAATAACTAATCTGGATCAGATTAGAAATTCAGAATTTTGGAGAATCGAAGGCTAGAGGTTGGCGACTTGGCGGTGGTGGTGCTGCAGTGGTCGTGCAGGTCTGGACGGTGGATGGCGGTCCAGCGACGGACGGCGGAAGCAAGGCCGTGCGGTAGGTTGTTTAGCCTTCTGCCTTTCTGAAGATCTATTTTTTCAAGCGGTAGAAGTGTATAACAAAATAACAATAAAAAAAATTTGTAATTGAGCTATGGGCCTACAAATAATTTAAGCAATTGGATATTTGGACATAATTGATTTTATATGAGCCTAAACAAAATTGAAAATCTAATACTATAAGTTCAAATACAATTTTTTATAACACCATATATATATATATAAAATTTTAAAAATTTTCGGGCCTAGCGGGTAGTCGGGCCTATGGCGGTCGATCACCCTGCCACATATAATAGCCGGCCCTGTCTATACACCATTTGGTATGTAAATGAATTGAACGAGTCAAGTTCATGTTTGTTCTTTTAATTTTAACCGAGCAAATGATCGAACACAAACGTTAAACAAGCAAAGTTTTCTTGTTCATTTTCATTCGTTAAGAAAATAGACTTGTCCGTGCATGTTCATTAAGCCATTAATGATACAGACAAACGGTTCACAAGCGTACGATAATTTTTTTTTAACTTTCAAATGTTAAAATAATTTATTTACATTGAAACAGAAGGCAAACAAATATAACTAAACATAAATGAGCGAAAACTTGTTGGTCATGTTGTTTGCCTATGCTGGTGTTGGCCTGTTGGGTGCGTCTGCCTTAATATTGTGTCTCAAACTCTCAAATGAGAAAATCGTTGATTTTCTTAAGTCCCGACAATTTGTTTGAACCCAACGGACACAAAAGGGCTGATAAAGTGATAATTAATATTGTTATTATAGACGGGCTTGGCCAGGACTGGCCCGTGGGCCAACGAAAACAAGTTAGTACTTATGCCCACGCTTAATTAAGGCCTCTAAGTTAAAAAAAAACATTATATATGAATATATTAGAATGAGTAAATTAAATTTAAAGTAATATAATGGTGTAGTGGTAGGCTTGGTTATTACCAAAGTATAGTATAGACAATGAGTTCAAAACTTGTAATAAGCAATTTTTTTTCTTAACGATTGTCAAATAGAGGCCCCAAAATTTTATTTCCATTTAAGCCTTCACATTCGTTGAACCAGCCCTGGGCTTGGCTAAACAAAGTTCAAATGTGCAAAAGGAGGCTAAACAATGTTCTAACCTACAAAGCAAATAGGTTTAAAATTAAAATTAACATTAGTAACAAATAAATGAGTACTATTAATTGAACACAAATGAAACAAACGTAAAAGGTGATAATTAATACTTTTATAGATGGGCTTGGCTAAACAAAGTTCTAACTTACAAAAGCAAACAGGTTTAAAATTAGGAAGTAACATTAGTAACAAATAAATGAATACTATTTAATGAACAAAAAAAGAAACGAATGTAGCTTGTGTGATGTTCGTACGTTTAACAAAATAACCAAAAAGTTTTGTACATAATTGTTTTTTGTTAAATAAACAAACATTAACAAACTTCATACCAAACAGTTCACAAATAATTCATTGAACGTTTGGTTTCTTAATAATCCTATAGATTTGTCTCTAACCACATATTAAACAAGTTCATCTTTTGGAAAAATGTCACTCGGCACCGTCACTAAGGTCGACTTACCAGTTAAGGAGCACTGTAGTAATACCGCAATAGCAACATGGCTTATTGGTGTTTTTAAAAAGGCAAAAAATTAAAGGGGAAAGTGAATACAGTGTTGTTACAAGCCTAAGCTTAGACGCAAAACACATCAAAATGACATAGTTTTGATAACAACCAATTTAAAACTTAATAATATTCATGTTTTCTTATGAGCTTATGACATTTACTGATGAAACACTACTAAGATGAACACTACTATTTTCTCCCATCTTCCCCGCCCCCTCTCTGAGTTGTGTTCGTTTGTCCCTTGCATATTGGCAATACCCGTATTGATGAGGAGAATTCGATAGAATCAAACTTAAAGCAATTAAATCTTTTTATTGCAAATTCAATTCCATTTTTATGGCATCTTTTTTTCCTGCTATATCCCACATGGATAAAATTTTCATTGTTTTATGCTTGGACTCTCCTATATTTTTCTCGAAGATTCACTGTGTTTTGACCCTGCCATTCTAATTCACTATTGTGATGCATGGGCATTTCTTTATTAGTATTTAAAAAAACAGCTCATCTCATTGATTAAATATTATATTTATGTGAAACATTGCCACAACAAATTCTCCATGCATGTTAGATGCCTACTCGAGAGTTCTTTGAAAAAGAGATCCATATGAAATTGGGTGTAAGTTTGGATAGAGAAGGAAACAAGAGATAATAATGGAAATATGAGATAAATATAGAAATAGTTTTAATTGGTTGTTATCAAAACTAACTTGTTTTGGTGTGTTTTGTGTCTAAGCTTAGACGGGTAACAACATCGTATTCACTTTCCCCTATATTAAAATGTGTTTGCAATCACAAAAATCTTTCTTGTTTTAGCTTTTTGAAAGGGTTAAGCGGTTTTCCAAAACCCTCAAATCCTAGCTTTTCAAAATGGTTTTTTAAAAAAGCCAAAACATTTTTCAAACTCAATCCCAAGCATGCACTTACTTTCTCTTTGGTTTAGCTATTGATAAGTCATTTCTGCTTGATCATAGCAATCGATGTAGGAAAATGAAGCAGAAACACTTGCCACACATAATACAATTAAACACTTAAACTACATACGCAACTTAATGCTACGTGCCACTGTTAATTTTTCCTTTATTTATGTTATATATTAGTATTCAATCCTCTAGTTATTAAAATGTAGGGGTGCAAACGAGCCGTGTCTAAGCTCGACCAGGCTAGAGCTCGGGCTCGTTTAATTTACACAGAGCTCGAGCCCGGCTCATTTCGAGCTCTATTTTCAAAGCTCGAGCTCAACCCATTTACCATTTAGAAATTATTTTTTAAATAATATAAGTATTTTTATATATTTTTTTCTATTGTAATTTTCTGTATAAAATAATATATATTATTTAGTTATTTATTTATTTTTTATAACGTTATATATATTAATTAATATTTATTAAATATATATATTTTAAAAAATTTTATAAGTGACAGGCTCGTTTAGGCACGAGCCGGCTCGGGCTTGATAAGTGAAGCTCAGGCTCGGGCTCGCTTATTAAACGAGATTACTTTTGGACTCGGGCTCTGGCTCGATTAAGCTCGGCTCATTCGAGTTTTTTAATGAGCCAATTTCGAGTAACTCACAAGCAGCTCGGCTCGTTTGGACCCACGTTAAAATGTGATGTAAAAGATGTTTCTAAACAACTTTAGATTAAACAAACTTAAGAGCTTACTTTGCATTTACACAAACAACGGGGGTGCGAGTATAAAAGGTCACACTAGTCTCAACAACATCAGGCTACAAAACCGTTACAGCAACTGATTTGAAATCCAGAAGATGAAGATCAACAAAGCCTGTGATCTCAGCTCAATTTCCGTTCTTCCTCCTCAATCAAGGTTCAATTTCACTTTTACACCTCAAAATCTCCACTAATTTGCTCGCATTTTGTCAGGTCGTGTGTTATTCGACCTATAATTTGTGCGCGTCACAGTTACGAATTTGTAATCGGATGAATATTAATTATTCGCTTACGTTTTAGCAGAATTGTGCGTTTGAGTGGAATCGATTGAGTTTATTTGATATAACTGTGTGTGATGTGAGAAGTAGAAGTCGAATAATGTATAATGTTAGCTGCTGTAATTAGGTTTAAAATATAGTTGAAATGGACCTTTGACTAGCTAATTACTGTGTTTTGTGATGACGTGGAACTTGACGTCTTAATTATCGTCTTCGTTTAGCTGATTTTGTATGCTTATGGTGAGAAGTTGAGTTTGAATAATGTATAATGTTACCTGCTGTATTTAGGTTTAACATCTACATGATTTTATGATTAAAATTGTGCATGTTTAGAAAATAAACTGATTATGTTTAGATGTGTTTCTGTTTGTGATAAAAGTGATATGGACCTTTAAATAGCTTAATTCTGTGTGTTTTAGTGAAGATCTGAGCTCAATGTGGAAAAAATTGTGCAAACTCGTGGTCTTCAGGTCATATTATGGATTGACTTGTATATGATTGTTGCTGTTTTTAGATGCAGTTAGCTTTATGTGCATCTTTTCAGCTAAGCGTGTGTGTATTTTAGTGTAGAAATGATATTTTGAAGTACCTGAAATTGAGTCTGCGTGTACGGTGTAGGTGTGTGATATTTTGAAGTACCTGAAACTCATGTTCATTACAACTTGTATTGGATTGGATTGATTTTATCTGATAAAACTGTTTGTTTTGTGATGACGTGGAACTTGATGTGTTAATCGTCGTCTTCATTTAGCTGATTTTGTATGCTTATAGTGAACAGTTGAATTTGAATAATGTATAATGTTAGTTGCTGTATTTAGGGTTAAAATCTAGATGATTCTGTGATAAAAATTGTACGTGTTTAGAAAATAAACTGATTATGTTTAGAGTGTATATGAATGTTGCTGTTTTTATTTGTGGTTACCTTTCTGTGTGTCTTTTCGGCTACACGTGTGTGTATTTGAGTGAAGAACTGATATTTTGAAGTACTTGAAATTGAATCTGTGTGTAGGACTGTACGTGTGTGATATTCATAGGATTTGTTTCTTTATTCGTTTGTTATGTGAAGGATTTTGACTTGGCTTTGAGATGACTGTTTTCTTGTGTGTGTTCATGAGCTAAATCGTCATGTTTAATTTGGCAGTGCTATGAAATATAGAAGGAGATCAGGTGTCTCGTGTAGCCTGCCAGAGATGTCTTCAACTTTGAAACTCAGCCAAGCACCATCCCAACCGCAGCAGCGGTCACAGCAATCGTTTTCTCAGGGGATGTCATCTCAGCAAAACACTGGTTTCTCTCAGTTCTCACAGAATTCTCAAGATGACACTGTGACAAACGATCAGGTTTAACTGAATTTAGCTAAATTAACTATGTTTATAATATTTGCCCTAATATACTTTCACTTGTTTTGTTGTATGAAATATTTTCTTATGCACTCTGTCAGAACTGCATTTAAACTAGCTTCAGATCCGTGGATTCATAAAATATAAAGTTTATGCATGCCTCGTTCTGCTTTTGGTGTTAACCAGCCTAAAACCAGAATATATCAAATATGATTCCCATATCTTCATTAGTAATTTGCTTTCATAGGTAAAATAGCAAACAAAGTACCTGTAATATAACGTGACATATGAGTGACATTGTGAATACTGAAAAGTATATATTTTAGCTCTTCAACTCACCATGTATAAATCTAATAATCTAAGTGCTAAGAGCTTGAATCGTTTAGATTGTTGCATATGGACTATGGTTGACAGAAGCATTATAGTAATCTATTTTGACTTTCTTCACTGAAAATCTTTGCAGTTAATTGTTTCTCAAGACAGAGAGAATTCTGTGAGGCGATTTTCATGCTTACCTCCAGTCAACCACACACGAGAAGAAAGTCAAATGCCAATATCAAGATCTTCCACAGCTCTAGTCCGTAAATGGGGATCTGGTGTTTCAGAGCAAAGAAGTAAGTTTTTGGTGCAATGTACAATTTGGCTTACTCAACACAATATGCATGGCTTTGATAATACTTTGAAATTCATTCGCAGGTCAAATGAGTGAAGAATTTGAGCGCAGGATAGGATCAATAGAAAGTTCATTAAGCAGGTTTGGGTTGATGATGGAATCTCTTCAAACGGATATAATGCAAGTCAATAAAGGAACAAAAGAATTAACTATGGATAGTAAGTACATCAATCTCATAGTTTTCTGGATAAATATATTGCTTGGAAAAATATTAAAACTTGTTTATCTCAATCATAACCAATATGTTCTGATTCCTAATGACATGCTAATATTGCTGACATCCAGTGGAAAGCATACGCCAAAAGTTGAATGCACAAGACAACTCCCTGCAGACAATCGTTAGAATCCTTAAATTCTCCTTATAATTTTGTTCTTTTTGTGAATGTGATTCATTTTTTTCTAACTCAAGTGAGTTAACATAAACAGAACAAGGGACAAGAAGATGTTAGATCTAGCTTACAAGGAGAACTGAAGTCGATTTCTGATAAACTCAATCAAAATACGTGTAACCAGAACTCACAAGACATTTCCATCTTGCTTTCCAATTTACAAGAAAAAGTTGGAGCTTTTATATCAAACTTACGCAACGATCTCTCCACATCCTTCACTAATGAAATGCAGGTATGCATGTCTTGTATGCATTTTTAGTGTAACTTGTGATAGGAGATAATTTACAATAATATATGAATACAATCTCTAATGAATTAATGATTATCTGATTACTTACAGGCATTGGGATGTAAGCTTAAAGCATTGGAAAATAAGAATCCAACACCCACCATTCTCCCACCAAAAGTATATCATTGTCAATATTTAGCTTCAATTATTTTAGGTGATAATATATTCTTCATTATAACATATGTTTTGTGCAATGCAGTCTGTCAGCTTTGGTGCCAATCCTCAAGGGAAAACCCCACAAAAGAAGTATGTCCATTTATTATTCAAAAGTAAATGTTGCATTCTTTTGCTTTCCCAATAGTTGTTTATTATTGAACTAACAAGTTGTGACTGATTACAGTCCACAAGCGCCTTCAAAGATCCAATTGGAACTCAGATTCCCAAGGTGGAAATGGGAACCTGGAACTCAGTAAAACGTGAAAAGGTTACTTTTGCAAATACAGATTACAGCAAGGGACACAGACACAACCGTGCATCCCATACTGAAATGGTATTTACTATTTACTGTTTCTTTGTGCATTTTATAAGGACAACTAGCGCTAAAATACTAAAGTTACTTTCTTAGAAACAGAGTTTGTCTCATAATATATTTCTCCATGGCCACTTTCTTGAACTTGAATCATCATCATCATCATCATCATCATCATCATCATCATCATCATCATCATCATCATCGTACTCAGTATATCCCACCAATAGCAAAGCTATGGTAGGGTCTGAGGAGGGTAAGATGTAGACAGCCTTACCTCTACCCTATAAGGATAGAGAGGCTGCTTTCGGTGAGACCCCCTGCTCGATAGTAGTTTTGCATCAAGCCTTGGACATAAGGCACATAGAACTCAATCATCGGGACACCGGCTGATCGGTGCATGTACCCTTGTCTTTCGGCTATCAACGCCACTACATGATGCCTGATTAACCGTCCGTCACTTTTAACGTTATTTTCACGAGATTAGTAAAATAACGTCAAAATTAGTGCAATTTCACTTTTGCCCACCCGAGGGTTCACACATATATACATCATATGTGCGCACCACAAGCAGGGCTAGGAAGTTAAATCTCCATCATTTAGTAATTATGCCACCTGAATTTCTAATTCATGCTCATTTGATTTGGTTTTGTTTGAACATTTCCATCATGATAATTTGCATAAATTATGTGACAGTCTGAGAATTATTCTTTCAGCATAATTGTCATATTTAGACCCAAAAAGTGAAATTACCTGTTTTGCATAATTGGCGTATAACGCACATATGCATGCATATATGTAGATATGTATGTGTTGCTGTGTATACATACATGCGCAGGCATGCACACGTGTATATATACTACATACTACATAGTTAATCAAATAATTGTGGTATATGTGATGCAGGAAAGAGAAATGAGGGTTGTCATTGATTCTGATGAAGATATTGAGGGAGGCTTCGCATTCTTTTCCGGGGAAAAGGAAACAGGTAACTACACATATTAGTTATCATCTTCTTGTAAACGATTAGCTTTGTTACGTACCGCAAAAAGAATAATACCCTTCCTTCCAAAAATGTTACTTTTGAGCCTTAAAAATTTGATGTATTTTCCGTAGTTAAATTTAGTTAGGAGGTGAATTTTGGTTGAAGAGAAACTTAGTATAGAATATATGTGGAGTTTTTTAATGGATTATGTGATGTTTAATGCATTCTCATGGCATGGATTTTCTGGTAAAGATGTAGGAAGGTATTCAATTGAGAAGGCAGAGGAAGAAACCACGCGTATTTTAAGGAGAGCAAGGAGAAGAAAAAGAAAACACTGCAACACTATAATTATAAACTGAAGATGGCGAGTCTATGCTTCGGTTACTATCCTTAACTCCCTTGAAAATCACTGTTGACAAACGAAGTTGAAATTACCAATTTGCCCATAGGCATCATTCTAATTTCGTCAAAATTAGTGCAATTTCACTTTTGCCCATGTGTGAACCCTCGGGTGGGCAAAAGTGAAATTGCACAAATTTTGACGTTATTTTACTAATCTTGTGAAAATAACGTTAAAAGTGACGGACGGTTAATCAGGCATCATGTAGTGGCGTTGATAGCCGAAAGACAAGGGTACATGCACCGATCAGCCGGTGTCCCGATGATTGAGTGCTATGTGCCTTATGTCCAAGGCTTGATGCAAAACTACTATCGAGCCGGGGGGCTCACCGAAAGCAGCCTCTCTATCCTTATAGGGTAGAGGTAAGGCTGTCTACATCTTACCCTCCTCAGACCCTACCATAGCTTTGCTATTGGTGGGATATACTGAGTACGATGATGATGATGATGATGATGATGTAGGACTGGGATTCACCAATGCACCAATGCACATTTCAGTAGGTATGTAACGGATATTATAAACTCAACTGTGAATACCTGTACATCGACTGCCTCGGACTTATTATCATAGGAAATAATCGTTTACGTCGTTTTAGTTTTGCTTTTCCTGCAATCTTTTTTTTTTTTTGTATAAAGTCGTCAAGGCTTGTTAAGTTGAGACAAGTAATATTGTAATAGGCACTAGTAACTTGAAAACATGCTTTTTAAAATTCATAAACATGCAAGTTTAATTGTTTAAATAATAATGGAAATGAAAATAAAAAACAATAAGCTTGCCATCCTATATTCCTATTTATTTATTCCTATTGATCTGTTTTGTATGGTTGGGCCTTTCAGCACTAATGGCCCTCTGGGTCTGCTGGGCCTGTAGTTCATGTAGCCCACAAGAGCGTCTCCCTCGTATTATGGGCCTTGTCTTTAATGGACATTTAGCTTGATCTTCATAATAATGGTCTAATAGGTATATTTTAAGGTAATATTTTCTTAAAACCCAATCCGTCCTGTGTGAAACTCGTGTTGGCTTGAAACTTGAACCGAACCCGTTCAATCTCAAACTCGTTTTGTGCCGAAACCCGTCTCGTGCGGAACCCCGTTCCGATTCGAAACCTGCCACATTTCGTTAGGACACTAACCCACATCGACCCATTTCTTTGAATATGGTGACCCAATTTGACCCGAAAATTACAAGATGAAATTTTAAATGACCCATTTTGACCCACTTAGTTAAAATTTATGACCCAAACCAACCCATTTAATTTTCAAAGCAACCTAAATTGACCCATTTAAAATGGTTTGAGTCAAGATTGTCACCCCTACTTTTAATGTGACTTTTTGGGAAGATTAGACAAGTAAACTTTGCTTTATTACAAATATCACAAGCACCATTCTTAGAATTCAAACAACTATTATTAAAAAAAAAAAACAATCCTACATAACTTTTCGTATGAAGCATGACCTAGTCTTTTATGCCAAATTTCTGCATCCGTCTTTGATATCATAACTTTCCTTCCTCTAACCACCATGCCCATACGATAAAGACCATTCACGCGCTTACCCACTCCAATCATCTTCTTTGAATGTAAGGCCTGCATGCAACAAAAATCAGGAAAAAAACTAACACATTGTAGGTCATCGGCCAATCTACCAACTGAAAGCAAGTTGCAGTTAAAATCAGGAATATATAAAACTCTTGTGATTTTTGTTCGATTGGTTAACATGATTTCACCAGTGGCCTTAACAGAAATATTGTCACCATTTGGAATCATAACCGGTGATTCATTAGTGCACTCGGTGTGTTTTTATAGTAAGTTTAACGTGTGAACTATGTGTTCCGTTGATCCAGAATCAATAATCCACTTGTTTTTGTAGTAAGCTTTACGCTTATGATCGCCTTGTGAGTTGGCATTCCCTTCTAAAGTGCTTGAGAAGTATTTGATATTGCGTCTCAATTAATCCTCCAATGGTGGCGTTTTGCTCCGTATCAACACACCCGGCCTTTTGTTTCCCTTTTTCCCGTTTCGCTTTGCCGAGCACCAATCGAGATATCCAATTCTTTCGAAGCAAGAATCCCGGTTGTGTCCAGTTTTCCCACAGTGTGTACAAAGTTCAGATTGAGTATTCCTTTTAGGGTCTTTTGTTGCGGTTCTCGCTCTCTGTTGATGGAACCCCCCATCATGTTTTCCCTAGTAACCCGTCTGAAACGCGACGGTTTCGTTTTGTGATCGTTTGGCGGAAGCAATGGATCGTTGTTGTGCATCCTCAGAGGCAAGGCGATAGGCCTCCCCTAAGGTTGGCCCTGGTTTCATTGATAGAAGATGAGTTCTGATTGTTGTGAACTCGCTATCAAGCCCCATGAGAAACTCGAACAATTGCTCCTTTTCTTTGAACTGTCTCATTTTTTTCCGACTTCGCAGGAGCAATTCCCACAGTTGCAGCGCGGTGGCGGTAGGACGGTTTGTATTTCAATCATCCCATAATGAACGCAGCTTAGTATAGTATGTGGAAACAGAAGATCCTTCATGTCGGATCATCGTGAGAGCTTGCTTTAACTCATATGCCCGTGGCGCGTGGTGTTCACGTATTTCACACTTCCTCGGATCTCCTTTTCCATGGCGGTGGTTAACCACCCCTTTATCATTGTATCACGTCGAAGCCAAGGCATGTAGGTGTCTTTGGGATGGATCCGTCTACGAAGCCCATCTTATTTTTGGCGAATAAAATATTCGTCATCTCTTGGCTCCTATTACTATGGTTAGCATCAGTGAGGGGATTTTTTTTTTATTAAATAGATTATATTATGTGATTGAAACATCAAAATGATGAGCTTCCAAGTTGCAGCAAAACAATAAACGTCAAATTGGGGACGAGCTTCCACAATTACGTCCTAAAACTTGGGGTTGATTATTTCAAGAATGACAATTGTTCTCGTCTTGTTTACGAGCTTCCAAGTTCCTCAGTTTTCTTGATGATGTACTCCAAGTTCCTCAGTTTTCTTGTTTTCTTGATGATGTACGTCACATAGGTGATAAAGGGATATGCACTTTCAATCCAAAGGGATACGCATATCACTGGATACACTATCCAATTGATGCTCATAGGTAAACCAAAGACGGCGAAAACCATTATAAGCACAAGGCTATGTATCCATTCATCGAATTCAGATGATCTGTTATCTTCTTGTTGATCATCCAAATAGAAGCACGTAACTGCCACTCCAAACATCACACACGCGACCACACACCCAATCCAGTTGAGCATGGGGGGAGAACTGCCACCATCAGAAGCGAGAAAGATACGAGAAAGGCCGAGAAGCTACCAATAAATTTCAAAATTGAGTAACAGATTTTACTCATCGGGTCCACGTACAAAAGAGTACCGCCTACGCTTGCAATCGCAGTTAATGCAACAATGCCGGTGATAACAAAGAGTCTGTTAGTTTCAAAAGCAGATGTATTTCTGTGTTGTAACATCCATTCAATTCGGATCCTCGCAAGTAGACACGTGATAAAAGTGCTAAGCAAAAGTGATCCGTAAAGTAGAGCCTCTTGCATGACGGTGTTGGAAGATCCCAGTGCCGGTGTCGGTTGTCTCTGACGATAATGACTGCGTGTGCACCCGTTTCAGATGTAGTAGCGGACTCCATGCGTATGAGACGATCGGTATCTGTTTGGTTTATGGGTGTGGTAACAGGGTGCTCGAATATATATTTTTTTAGACTTAGAAACTCGGGGAACCGCTACTTATAGCGAGGCAAAGGGCCGGGATAAGTAGGAGATATGAATCTCGTAATTTAAATCAAACAGGAATTGTTTCAGAACTCAAATCCATATCATTATCATTATCTAATATTCTTTTTCATTATCATATTTTATATCTAGAGTCAAGTTATTTGATACGATCACACACACATATTATATATATAATACTAGATTTAGTGCCCGTGTCATACATGTGATAATTCAAATTATAAAATTACAAATAAAACAAATAATTACACATCGTATATGAAAAAATGTATTACAACTATACTTGTATCTATACTATCTGTACATAAATTGATTTTATTTATATCACAAAATTATTTTTTTCAATGAACTTAATAAAAAAAATGCTCGTGCAAAAATGTACCCTAAAATGCTTCTTTCTATTGAAAAATTCATTCTCGATGTCATATATGTATAATTGAAAAAATTTTGGTTATGAGCCAATTTCGGAAATAAGACCTCTCATACGATAGTAGTTCTAACCACTCATCAAATTTATCATCCATCAAAGGAAAGTAGAACATTAAATTATAACGATGATTGTTCTTAAAAAATATGTTTTTTTGAACTACACCATGAAAAAGATTTTGATAAGTTTCAGAGAGCTTCTCGACTTGGTCATAATGGCAATAGAAAAAATAACATGCTAATCCATTCAATTTTGTGAATATTTTGTTTCATTTAAGCATATTTTTGCATAACATGCTTCCCATACAACGTTTTGATCACCATTGAAGTAAAAGTTAATGTTAAAATAAATATTTCAAATTTGATAAAAGTTAAAAACATTGATCGGCAATCTTTTATTAAATTTTAATAGTTAAAGGAAAAATAGTCAATTTGCCAAATCCCGAACCTTTTGATTATTTCAAAAAAACCCTTAAAAATAAATTTGAAATCCGAATCATGCATAAAATTCTAACTTTTATACTTTTAACATTTTCAAGTTAACACTTTGAGCACATAACAAATTTGACAATAAATCTAGTTTGCATTTTCAAACTTTTAAAAATACTCAAAATTTTCATTTTTGACCCGTAACAAATTTTGACTTAAATGTAGTTAACTTGTACCAAACAATCTATTTACCAACTTTTAACCCATAAAATCAAATTTAAGTTTCACAACAAACCCGAAACAATTTTCATTTGAGAAACATAATTTGTTGTTGATTTTTGGAATTCACCAAGTATTTTGAAATATAAAGTAAAATAATATGTTAATATTTATATCTATAAAAATATATAGATATTATATAAATAGAGTATAAAAGGAAAGTGAATAATAATTGATCTATTACATATATATTAGTTTTGGAGGGAAAAACTTGTGAGAATTAACCAGAAGATGACAAGTGTCTAAATTTATTTTACTTTATTAGAATAGGTAGACTAGTTTTTAACCCGCGTAACACGCGGGTTTATTTAGTGTTTTTATTTAATTTTATTTTGAATATATAATTTTTATCTTAATTTAATTAATTATGCGTTATAATGTTTGCGAAGTGTGAGATTAGTTAAAGAGTACTACAATTTTAATTTGTTTTAAAGTTTTTGTAGCAATTTGATATGGGCCTCCCGACTTTGACTTTTTAAGAATGAAAGGAAAAAAAATGAAAAACTATACAATTTCTAACCCATCTAGTTTATGCTAACAATGGGTAAGTTCTTTTCGTAAATTCTCATAACGAGTACGATTTCAATAACCTATACTTTTTTCTAACCCGGCCTTACTTAGACATTACTATGATTAAGTGTGTGGTTATGCATGATCGCAAATGATATGTGATTTCTGTCACCAGTAAAACAATTAATAAAATGCAGATTGGTGGCATTTTATAGAGTAAAAACGGTCCAAAAAAATAGAAACTAATAATGACAACGAATCATAACACACCGTTTACAACTATAAATAACCACACAAAAGATCACTTCAATATTCACGTATAGAAGACCAAAAGTATAACCTACTGAAGTTAGAGTTGCTATGAGAAACAAATAGCACTTACATGAATTATGAAAAATAACCTTAGCTTCCATGACCAAATAAGGATGTATTAGAGTTGTGCATTGCTTAACCAAACCCCTATTTCCTCTCCACATGTAATCCTGTCAACAGTTATACAAAGTCCATGAATTTGTGTAATGTTTTAAAATGTCCATGTTCAAAATAGGGACATAGTACCAGCATCTGTGTTCAAGTATGTACCTGTAATCACATAAAATCATAGCAGAATCTTAGAATCTTAGTTTCCTGTAAACACCCTTAATTAGATGATAAATTGATATTCAATTTCCACTTGTAAGCATCGAAACACATATTAGACCACTTGTGATTATTGAGAAATCAGTTGCTTTACTCCTCATATTTGCACTTTATTTCCTTTCTGTAATTCATAATGATTAGTTGCAGTGCTATGAATTTATTAAATCAATCCTCGCCCCACAAGGAAAAAACTCACACCGCACAAATTGAAATGCAAATAAGAAAGTACTTTACCACATATACCATATGAATACACGAATAATGATATCCTATTCATTTCCTACTTTTAATTAACATGTAAAACATTTAAAAAAAACTTTATTTAAAAAAAATATAGAACATTAAAATACTTTATTTAAAAAAATAAATAAAAAAACTCACGAAAGTTGCATGTATGGTATATCAGTTAGTTTATGTTAGTAATGCCAAAAACTACAAACTTCCATCTACTTATCCATGAATAAAATTAGTAAGAGGTCAAATTAAATCTTTACCATGCATTTCCTAATGCAAATACAACCAAATGTATACCTTTAGAGGATTTGGTAGCCTCGTTCGTTAGAGATGGAGATGCATATGGTAAGCGCGCTGTTGTATTAGATGTGTGTGGGGTTAGGGTTTCAAAACTGAAAGAAGGAGACGAAAGGGGACGGATGGTTTGTAGGTATGATACCTGATGCAATGGCAATATGCATGCAATGCATGCATACAATATATGGTTTCTGTCATAATCTTTACAGTGTATACATACAACATATGCACACACGTTAAGCATATTAGTCACAAATTTAGTCCATTATATCCAAGTAGACTTGATCACTATAAACCATCAATGCTCGCATTCTATTAAACATATCTCAAAAAGCATACACTCTAATAATTTTGTTTTCATGGTCAGGTTTAGTTGGTCTCCTGTTGGATTTGGCCCAAACCAGCCAGATAATAGTAAAAATATATATATAACAAAGATTGCATCTGCGGAGTTTGGTAAAGCTATTTTGAATTTTGTTCTAGTAATGTCTCTACTCTATGATGCCATAATTTGAAAGTTCAAACACACAATATGTTAATGAACCCATCAACATATACACAAGTACCACATAACTATAAATAGAAATTCGTGATAAATATGAACTGTAATGTGATAGTAAATAGCTTCCAGTGCTTGTGTACAGAATTTTGGATCAATAACTGTTTCATGCTCGATTCAGAGTACACATCCTGGTTCCAGAGGCGCGCTTGAAGTATGTTGTTGATTATACACCTTAACACATACAAAAATCCGTTAAAACAGAATACAAATGTCACCTCGTTTCCAGCAATTGATAGAAGTGGAGGTATAATAAAACAGTACCTCTTGTTTAAGCTTTTTTTTAATACTTTCACTTGTTTTTTTACAACAGTACATTCACAAAAAAAAAAACCTTTTAGAATCAAATTTTGACTTTTTGTCAACAATTCCCAAACTATAAACCATTAAAATCAAGTGAATATCTAAATTAACTTGTTTTCTTTTTCCAAATGTCAAACTTTGATCCGTATTCCGTAACTTGACTAAAAAATACTCAAATGCAAAATGGCCCATGTCAAATTATTTCAATTTTGACCCGTAACTAAAATTGTTTTAGCTAAAATCGACTGTTTCAACAAATACCCTAACTAATCTTTGTCAAATTCTGTAATCATTTACATGAATCTTCACAACTACAATTGTGAACCTTAAAAGAACATAGTGTTAATTTCCTTGCCTCAAGTGCCTAGACGTGTGCCCCTTGCTTAACTACATAGTGCTAACCTATACGTAGGCTTAATAATATCTACAAACCAAAACTAATCAACATTCTAAATTCAAACTTCGTAAATCCTCTGGCGCTCTCTTATGCTTGTTACAATGGTGCACGAACATCTAGTGAAAGACACAAGAAGCACACTTCTAAACGCTCGAGCGGCGTGAGGTGAAGCCTAAACACCTCGAAGGCACACAAACCACCATCTTGATCAAGCGCCCATCACACCCAGACTATTGAAAAGCTAGAAGCAAAGATGTAAATGGAGAAACTAACCTTTTTAGCAGTTTTAGACTTGCTTAAATCTCGTGGTTGATAACATATTACTATGATGAAGATTAATAACAAACTCCCCAAACTATTTGACATGATAGGGATGCGTACATATTTTGGATATTGTTTACATGCCTTAATAAGACGCTAATACGAATATAGGAAAGACAGAGAAAATACTTAAATTGCTGGTGAATCAAGTATACTTTAAAATACATGAAGAACGTTGGGTAATGTGTGATTCATTCTGAAAACATTAAACAAAACGCACTCTAAAATCCAAATACAAAATACCTTGTCAAGGAGGAAGTCATGATGCAGTCATATTTGAGTACACACTTCTATCTGAACCAATTTTTTCAATTAGGTTGGATAACTTTTTTTAAATAATAATTTATTAATGTAAAATCTAACATTATACATACCTATAACGCATGTTCCATACTTGAGAAGTCCCTATATCCTCCATAGAAATTGAAATTCCGTCCCTTGAGTCAAGCTCCGGGAGGTGACCCTCGGCTTCTTTTTGGTAAATTGAATTCAATCAAGGTTAAATTACCCAAAAGCTAAAAATATTCTGGTTAATAAATTAGTTAATAATGATATCAAAAGTCATACCTTAGGAAGCACAATCCTCCCAAGACTTCCCACATCACTTTGCTTCAATACTTTCTGGATGTTGCTGTCATAAACATAATCCACACATATCTGTTTATTCTTATATTGATTAGAAGTTGAAAAAACAGGTTTTTTAGTTAACAATAGAGGGGCATTCTACTTTAATTTAAGATTATTATTATTATTATTATTAATTCTGTTTCTGGGTGGTTATAAGCAGTCAAGCATGAGCACACAGAGGCAGCACACTGATGAGCCTGTGGATTCGTCACCATCTGTTCTCGAGGTAATTTCGTAATCATTTGCATTATGTGTTATATACCAAAACACAATGCCTTATCAATTATATTATTATGACATAGGGGCACGCATTCTAGTGGTTCAGAGCCTATCTCCTAAATATCAGATTAAATACATCAATAATCAATTTTCGCCATAAAATCAACAATCTAAATAATTTCAATTTTACATACCAGACGTTTGTCCGAGGAAGTCTGTTTGGACTGAAGGTGTTTGGAGGATGACCGGTGAGGTGCTTCCATAGGCGGTGGTGGGATCCGACGGCAAAAAGGGCAATTATCATCAAAAAGTGTTGATGCGATTGTTGATCGGAGTTTGATTGTTATATGGTAATCTGTGACGGGTTTTGGGTTGAAATTGAAGAACAGTGGTTCAATTTGAAGGACAAATGGTGGATGATTATGATTTATGATTTTATTGGTGCAGGTAGGTTGGGGAAGAAAAGAAGCTGCGTAACCCATGTAAGGGTATCCGGCCACGAGACCTGCGAAAATTAAAGCATAGATGGGTTAAATCAACGAGAGGCCATCATTTTAAAATGGAGATCTCGGGTGTCGCGAGAAGAGGTGGGGAGCAACGTGAGAGCTCCCATCGTAGGCAATTATATAGATTGATTGATAGATAGATAGATGACAGATATATATATACTAGATTTTATCCCCCGTATTACGGGGTTGTTTTATATCATTCGCTTTTAATATTTATATATGTATATTTGGATTTTAATTTTAATTATTGTAAGAAAGTTAATAATTAATATACTTGAGGTTTGATGATAAAATGGTTTCACAAATAAATGATATTTTATAATCCGATTTAAAAGCTATCTAGGTTTGGTGATACCGATTTCCCGTTTATTTTCTTCATTATAAAATTGTTTCTTAATTATAAATAATATCTTTTTTTAAATAAAATAGGATATTAATTTTTAGCATATCCCTATTTTATAGGGTTTTCATATCAAATATTTTATGAGATTAATTTGTAATATAATGAGATGTTATAACCAATTTAAGAGCTATCTGGGTTTGGTGAGACCTTTACCCGTGAATTCGGGTCAAATGCGTGAGAAATCTTCATTTACAAATAAAGCAGTCTGATGGCTTAAGAGAATGGTTGTTTTACATTTTTCGTTTTTTAATATTTATTTTTTGGATTTTAATTTTCTTTATTGTAAGAAAGTTAATAATATACTTAGGGTTTGATGATGAAAGGGTTTCATAAATAAATGATATGTTATTACCATTTAAAAGCTATCTGGATTTGGTGACCCATGACCCGCTTATGTTTTTTACTATAAAATTGTTTTTTAATTATAAATAATATCTTTTTCTTTTTAAATTGGATATTAAATTTTAGTGTATCCCTACTTTATAGGATTTTCACATCAAATAATTGGTAAGATTAATTTTTAATTTAATGAGATGTTACAACTCGTTTAAGAGTTATCTGGTTTTATAAGACCCATACCCATGAATTTGGGTTAAATCAATGAGAGACCTCCGTTTAAAAATCAAGCAATCTGTGACTTCCATAAAAGGGGGGAGCGACCACATCACGACATGTAGGATTTTAGGGGTTTCATTTATATTATATATATATATACTAGGCTAAATACCCGTGTATAACATGGGTTTAACAAATTTAATTTTATAAGTTCAAAACATTTAAAGTATCAATAATAATAAGTCATGATAAATAAATTTGGCTATTAAGTATAAAAGGTACAAACATATGTTATAGTTAAATTATATACTGTTTTTACTAATGCATTAATTATAACTTGACAAAATATTTATGATAGATATCACATGTTTGTTTAATAGTAAGGTTTAAAATTTTCTACATTTTAGAAGATAAGTGTGCTTAAACAAACATAAATATGTAAATATAGCATTTTCTACCATATAGCATTATATTTCACGAAAAAAATACCTTATAAATACTTGCCCGTTTACCAGAGAACGAAATCTCAACATAAATGACCATACTATAAGAAAAAGAATAATTAATGTGCTTGCTATACAATAAATGATCGAACACAATATAAATGATACAATTATTCATGTCATGAGAGAAAAGAATAAACAAAATGGTGAATTACATTAAATAAGGACAAGATTAAACCAAACAAATTATCACATATTTGAAGAAATATTGCAGCAAAATGGCTAATCAAACCCAGCAAATTGTTAAAAAGATAAGGTTTTTACAAATGTTAACTACAAAAATAATAGCTTGTAAGTTCTCTAAATGCATGTGATGACCATTAAATTTTAAAGATTTCAGACCCAAATGAAAAAAATGGACACAAAAAAAATCTGTGGACTTACATGAAGAATGAAAGTTGAAGAGCCAAAAAAAAAACCCATTCCTAACAACCATATTTAACCATCGTCACGTCAAGAACATGTAGATATCTTCACTTAAAGAAAAGCAATCATAGCAATTAGTGGAGACAAATAGATTTAAAGTATGGGTGTGCAAGAAAACAAAAAAACCTATCCGAAACCGAAAAATCCAAACAGTAAAAACCGAAAAACTGAAGTTATGTTTCGGTTTTGGTTTTTTCATGAAATAAAAACCGAAAAGACCGAACCGAAGTGAATTTCTAAATTGTTATTTATTTATTTTTTATTTTAAATAATTTATAAGAATTTAATAAGTATGTAAATCAAATATTTTTTAACCAAAATGCATAATTATCAATTAGTTAACAATTAACAAAATTATTGATACTTATATTCATTATTTTTCCACAACTTTTTTTTCAACCTAAATTTTCTAAGGTCAAATGAAAAAAACCGAAAGGGAACCGAAACAAAAACCAAAACCGAAATCACTTAAACCAAACAGAAACCAAAACGAAAACCGAAAAACTGAAACCGAGAAAACCGAAACCAAACGGTCTTAAAATTCAAAAAACTTAAGTTTTGGTTTTTTATTTGGTTTTATCTTAAAAACGCGCCGAACCACACCACGCACACCCTAATTTAAAAGATTCATAAGCAAAGCAACTTACCTGGAAATGGGATATGGGGAGCAGATGCAAAGAAACACAAAAAGGCACAAATCGACGCAAAGATCAAGGACCCCTGCACAATCAAAAACTAATCTAATTAATAGTGAATATAACAGGTCATTACGCAGTCAACAATAATTCATAATAATTTAGGTAGAAAAAAAAAGAATGTATCACAGGACTGCACAAACTTAATCTAATGTAGTAAGTGCCATAAAATTCATTCAAATTTGACACTATATTAGATTTTTACCTTTTTCCAACCCATTAAGAATTGGAATTTTGATATTTTTCAACAACATATTAACAACCATATAATCCCTAATCGAGTTAGGTGTTATTGTTTTGAAATGCAACAAAGAATTATGTTTACTATATCTTTTTGTTAGAAAGTATAGTTTTTTTAAAAACATACTGAATGCAGCCATGCATAAATTTCAAATTACTTTAACCTTTCTAATATATAGTTATGCTTCAAGTTCTGGTATTCACAAAATGGCCCATTTATTAATTTTGACCGACAGATTTCCTACCATCTATTACACATGATCTTCAGTCTATCCTCTTAACTGCAACCTATTCTAAAGGATATTGAGTAATAGGCTAAAAAAAATTGGATGATAAAAGTCATAAAAACAACAAATACATGTTTAAACCATATATTAACCTTAAATCGAAATCGAGGATTTGGAAATAGAAATAAGTAACCATATTAATTCGAGCACCCAATAATAAAGAGACGTAGATACAAATCTTATATTGAAGATGGTATATAATGAGCTGATTAAGACGATGATTTCAAAATGATTTTAGTTATGAATCGATGACAAACGATGTTGATAATTGAGTATAAATGGTGATGTAAAGCAAGCTAGTTTTATACTTTTAATCTTGAAGACGATGGCCGATTACGATGATTGATACCTTAAATCTTGAAGACGGCTCAATTATTAAGATATGTGGATTGTGGAAACCGATTGAGAGATTAAAGGATGAACAATCTTGCATATACCTGCAAATTATTAACTTAATTCAAAACAACATAAATCAATCATTAATTTAGTAAAGTAAAAAAATAATCAAAACTCACCATATTTTGATGCTTCTAGTGCAATCTGATTTACTTGCATTGGATGATTGTTTGCTTCTAGTGCAATCTGATTTAATTCAAAACGGACTCAACTGAAGAATGATAAACAGGACATTCTGCAATCTGATTCATCCATTCAACATCATCCTCGGATTTACTTGCATTGGACGATTGTTTGCTTCAGTTTCATTGGAATAATTCGTGTTCTTTGAATAAAAACGACAATTTAACATGGCAACCTATGAAAATTTTACTCATTTAGAAGTTGTACACCAAACCCCACTTCATAACCTATTTAAATAGAAAGGTTTCCACCAATGAATAATATTTTTACACAATATTCATTATAATGTGTATATGCACGCCAAGTGTTTGAACTAATGAAAACAAAATTACATGAAAAAAATTTTACAAGCTGAACATAAAAGCAAAATTAAGGTTTAAATGAAATTAAACATGGAGACAACAAATTCAACAACAATACATCTCCTTCAACGATAATAATTAACGAAAAATAAACATAAAAGCAAAATTAAAATCGGAACCCTAACAGAACAACAAACATATACAAAATTTGTAAAACATAGAAAAACAAACAATTAGAAAAAACGCTATACCTAAGTTGCTGGCGGATCGAGGAGATGTGGATGATGATGACATGCGGTGATAAGAATCTGCTTGTTCGGGTTTAAGCAAGGATTATGACATGGTTGTTCTAGTTTGAGGGATCTGATTAAGGATCGGGCTATCTAGGAAAGGGGCAAGAATGGTTTAGTTTTTTTTAACCTCAAGGATGATGAGATGGTTGTTGGGGTTATAATTTCAAAATAGGGTGGAACAGAAATCCAATTTGTGAGTGATATAAGGATTCAGAAGGGAGGCGGGATTTTGAGAATTAGGATGGGGTATGAAGAAGACACGTGGCAAAGGAAGACCTTTGTTTATTAAGTAGTATAGATATATATATATATACACTAGATTTTATCCCCTGTATTACGGGGGTTGTTTATATTATTTGTTTTTAATATTTATATATGTATATTTGGATTTTAATTTATTTATTGTAAGAAAGTTAATAATTAATATACTTGAGGTTTGATGATGAAATGGTTTCACAAATAAATGATATGTTATAATCCGGTTTAAAAATTATCTGGGTTTTGTGATACCCATTACCCATTTATTTTCTTGATTATAAAATTGTTTCTTAATTATAAATAATATATATTTTTTTAAATAAAATAGGATATTGATTTTTAGTATTTCCCTATTTTATAGGATTTTCATATCAAATATTTGATTAGATTAATTTTTAATATAATGAGATGTTATAACCCGCTTAAGAGCTATCTGGGTTTGGTGAGACCTTTACCCGTGAATTCGGGTTAAATGCGTGAGAAGCCTTCATTTACAAATAAATCAATATGATGGCTTGAGAGAATAGTTGTTTTACATTTTTCGTTTTTTAATAATTATTTTTTGGATTTTAATTTTCTTTATTGTAAGAAAGTTAATAATATACTTAAGGTTTGGTAATAAAAAGGTTTCATAAATAAATGATATGTTATAACCTGTTTAAAAGCTATCTGGATTTGGTGACCCATGGCAAGCTTATGTTTTTTACTATAAAATTGTTTATTAATTATAAATAATATCTTTTTCTTTTTAAATTGGATATTAAATTTTAGTGTATCCCTACTTTATAGGATTTTCACATCAAATAATTGGTAAGATTAATTTTTAATTTAATGAGATGTTATAACCCGTTTAAGAGCCATCTGGTTTTGGTAAGACCCATACCCATGAATTTAGGTTAAATCAATGAGAGGCCTCCATTTAAAAATTAAGCAATCTGGTGGCTTCCATAAAAGGGGAGAGCGACCACATCATGACACGTAGGATTTGTAACGATTCCGGCAAATTCAGGTATACCCTAGCCGGAATATACTATTTACGTGTTATTCAATACTGAATATATGAATTATAATGTGTTTATACGAGTATATAAGATTCACAGTACGAATTATACTCAAATGTACAACTAGTCGTATCGGAATTACGATTAATCGATGAACGGTTATTGAAACCCGAACGAATCGGGAATTACATTATAGACAAGATATATAATGTTTAGTGATGTTTACGAAGTATTAAAGCTTCGGGATAAGTGAATTATAGCACAGAAAAAGGATTTCGATTTATTAGTACGTCGGTACGATAAACGAAACCTTTAACATCAAACCAAGCAAGAGACGATCAATCAAGCCGAAAAAGATGCACAATTACCGACAATACGTTGTGTTAAGTCAATAAACGTCATGGGTTAAGTTTTTAAAGTTTTTAAATCAGTTTTATATAAATTTTAATTTTAAGCCGAAAAACGACCATTTCGGCCTCGTTTTGAGCGAGTTTAACGTTTAACCGAAAAACGAACTGAACCAGATTATCCACAACATTATCCGGATTACACAATCCAAATGTGTGGCCATGGTTTGAGATGTGGGTCCCACCCCACACCACCACTAGGACCGATCGGTCCATTGTGCACACACTTGCACATTTCATTTTCTTTTTTTAACATCCCAACTCCAACTTTCTCTCATCAATCTTCAACATTCATCCAAAAACTCAACTTTTTAATCAAGAATCACAAGGTAAAACATGATTTTAATGGTTGAATCATAGTTTTAATTCCATAATCTTGAGAAAATGAGGTTTCAAATGAAAAATGGGTGAAAACCCGAGATGAAACCGATTCTCGTGTGATCAAGGGATGTATACAAGGTATACAAAGGATCTTGGTCCAAGAAAGTAGTTAAAAGAGTCAAAAACGAATTTTTACGGTTAAAATCTTTGTTTTGATGTTTTAATCGAAACCATGAAAGAAATGGCTTGATTGTGGGTATAACTTGCTTGGTGTGGTGTTGTTGTGCTTGTAGGTGTTGTATCTAGTGGCTAGCAAAGGCTAGAAACCAAGATCTTTGCGATCTAACGCTAGAAACACAAGGTAGTTCGGTTTTTCGTATGGTTTATGTGATTTGGACAGATTGTGGTACACTTAGAGTTGGGTCACGAAATTTCACAGAGATGATCTACACATGAAAATATGAGATCTGTGAATTTTTGGTAATTTTTGGATAAAGGATGAATATTTGGTGAATTTAATGCTCGGTTTTGGCCAAAAATGGTGAAAAATAGCTAAACATCATGAAAAATTCTGGAAAATTTAATATAAGCTTTTTATAACATATAAAAGTCACACACAAAATTTCAGGTTCATTGGAGAAGTCTAAGTGGGCTTTTTGATAAAACGAGTTCTAGGGATTTCTAGCTCGGTTTTGGTAAAAATGGCATGAAAAATAAGTTTTTGGTTCTGGAAAAACTTACAGGGAACTATGTGAGTGACAGGGGTCATCCCAGAAAAATTTGGGATTTTTCGAAGGTCGTTTGGTATTTTCGACATATTTGGTGTTTAAATGACGTTTAAAAATGGTTAAATAAATTTTAGATATAAAAATTAATTCTGGAAAAATTTTATAAAATTCCTTACTGTCAAAATATGGTTTGTACAAAATTTCAAGGTCCGAGACTAAACGGATATTTATTTGTGCTAAATGGAACTTAAAAACAAACTTTTAAAGCTTAAAACGAGTAAACCGGCAAAGTTCGCCTAAGCGAGCTGACTGGTGCATAAAAACCTTAAAAATGGATGATTTTTATGAAACTAAGTTAATCAAGTAAAAATAAATCATCCGAAAATAATTCGGATGATTTAGGTAATTTTACCCGACTTAACCGTTTCCGGTGTATTAAAAGCGGAAACGGGCCCCGCGGCCAAACGGGGTGTCTAACCGAGCTCTAATTTGACCACTTTAATTAAAATATCAGTAACAACTATTTTCGGGTCGTATTTGACCAAATTCATTTTTGAAAACATAAAGACGGATAACCGTGCTAGGCACGCAAAACGAGGAAACAAACTAACGGTAGTTTTGACTAAAGAACTCTAAGGGGTATCACAATCTAAGTCCTGAAAAGTATTTCGGGGTTAACATTGTCCCCGGATCGTGTACAGTACTGGGTTAACAAAGACCCCAGATGTACCGGTTGACACGGATTTGAATTATATTAATAGTGATTGTATAGTAACGATTTTAGGGATCGTATTACAGATCCGGATTAATAGCTCACACACTGTGTTACTGCTTGTTACGATAAGGTGAGTTTCACGAGCCCATTTTTACTGAAATGTTTTGAATATTTTCCCGGGGCGGAAAGCATGTTGTTACTAAAATGTTTAAGTACATACTGAACGCATAGATTTGCGTGCATTTATATATGTTTTATTGTACGGGAATCGTACGGAAATGTACTAAGATGGTAATTGTCTGAGTTACTAACATTGTAAGGCCCCGCAACACGAGTGATTAACTGAAAGCCGGTAGAGTGTGGATAGTACTATTGGTCTGACAAACCCAACTGGTCCGGCATGGATTTGCTGATGTTTCCCAGCCAGTTGCACATGTCTATATTGGGTGTTATATTTATTTTGCTATGTAATGTTAGGCATAGCGGTTTGGGGCAGGTTCGTGGGCGGAGTATGCCACGGGGTTGTGTGTGATAGTCAGCGGTTTCACTTGTGGGCTCAGCATAATTACATCGCTAATATATGATTTGTTATAATGATTTACCATGGTTTATTTAAATCAGTGAAACTCACCAACTATTCGTAGTTGACCCGTTTTCTTTACATGCTTTCTAGGTACCCCCAAACTGGAGTAAGTGCTATATGCTTGTTGATGCGTGTTTTGTGGAAGCATAGGGATCATTTCGTATTATATATGTTAATGTAATGTTGGTAAAATATATGTGTTAACACCTAGACGGTAATGGAACAATGTAATACATTTAAATTAATATAGTGGTGTTTCTTTATAAGCAATGCTGTTGATATCAGATGTGTCTGTTGCATCCCGTGTACGTTTCCGCTGCGGTTTCGGGGTGTTACAGAACTTGGTATCAGAGCCAGGTTTATAAAGAATTAGGATGTCTTTAAAAGATACCTAAAATATAACCAGTAGCTCAAGTATTATAGGATCTGAATATCAACTAATAATATATTGTGACGAGATCGGGATTAACTTGGATGGACAAGTGGGTTATTATGGTCCGGAACATAATAACAGACTTGTCTGCACGAGGGAATTCAGGGGAAGTCACGGGGAACTTTAATAGGTAAAATTGGCAACATATGTGCAAATATATGATAATATTGTGTGTGGTCAAGTTGTATAAGTAAGTGTATATTAATTTGATTACGATTTACACTATGGAAAGAACTATATGTTTGCTAACTTGTGTACAGGTGAGCATGTCAAGATCACGAAGTTTATCTGTAGAGGAGGACCCGGAGGAGGCCAGTTCCGGGGACACTAGGAGTGTACGCTTAGCTTCCAACACCGAGCCTTCTGAGACTAGCCTTAGGAGTGCTAGCTTGTCCTCCCCTGCTAGGGTTACCAGATCTCCCACCCCACCCGCACCTCAGGTCACCCTCACCCCTCCCAGACCCGGTCCTCGCCTCACGGCGCGGATCAGTGTCCCGTATGTTCCACCTACCTCTACCCCACCCAGATCCACTTACCACAGAGGCGAGTCCTCCCGCCCCCAACCCGGGCCTGTGCCGCCACCTGTGTGGGGTACCCCCAGGCCAGTGAGGGATGAGCGTCCCTCCACCGAGGCTGCGTGGCTCCGGGTGCTCACCGAGCGGATGAATGAGCACACCACCGCCTTGACGGTGGGTATTCAGATGAGGAACCAATTGGTGGATTTCATACTGAACAACCAGCATGCGATCGCGCAGCTGAGGAGGGAGGACGCTACTCCCTGGGGTTGATTGACCGGATGGAAACACGGATCCGGGGTTTAATGGCAGTGATTGTGGGGATGGCGGCGGTGTTGGTGTGGTTGGTATACCACCGTGTTTAGATCATGTTAGGGTGGTGGTAGTCAGGGACCGCTTTTTGATACTCTGTGTAAGCAGTTAGTGGTGATGCTAACATAGAGTGAATCTTGGATAATTATAATACAACCACCGGCCCTTAGGGGGGTCTCTTTTGGGGTTTATCATTATAGATACTTTTGGGTATCATTCAAGCACTGACCCATTGCGGGTTATGTCGAGATGATGCTGACATAGGCCCTATGTACGAAAACTTACCCGATGTAACGGTGTGACAGGGAAGTAATGTGAACGAATGTTTGTGTAATATGTACTGATGTTTATTAATGAATGGAATGTTTGTTGTGTTTTATGTTTGGAACTTGTATTGATTATATATATTTTCTTGATGTTGTGTAGAATGGCACCAAAACGTACAGCCCAATTGTCGGAAGTGGATGTGAGTCGTCTGATTGCTCGACAGTTTGAGGCGGCGAGTCTGGATATAGTATTGCGCGTCGCCGCCAGTATTAACAATACGACCAATCCAGACCCTGCGAGCAATCAAACGACCACCATTAATGTCGGGGAACAAAATGTTAATCCTCCACCGAATGGTAACCAGATTCCTAGTAATGACACGCTGCCTAGGGTGGTCGTTACAGATAGCACTGGCCCTATACCCAGTGTAGAAACGAACCGCACTGAACCGACTCCTGCAACAAGGGGATGTTCAATTAAAGATTCTTTGTTATGCAAGCCCCTAGAATTTAGCGGGTCTGAGGGACCCAATGGGTTGGTTAAGTGGATTGGGAAATTAGAGTCGGTTGTGATCATCAGTGACTGTCCTGAGGAGTACATTGTTAAGTATGCTACCTGCACGTTCACGGACCATGCCTTGTCATGGTGGAACACAATAGTGCAAACTCACGGTCAGGCAGCGACAAACCTCATGACCTGGGCAGAACTTAAAGCCCTTGTACTGGAACATTTCTGCCCGAAAAATGAACTGCAGAAATTGAAAACGAATTGTGGAACCTGGAGATGCAGGGGGGCAGACCACTTGAGTTATACGAACCGATTTAATGAGTTGTCACGATTAGTACCATGGTTGGTCACCCCAGAGTCAAAGAGGATTGAGCGTTATGTATGGGGACTAACTCCAATGGTAAGGAGTATAGTCAACTCTGGGGGACACGAGACGTTTGAGGGTGTGGTGACGCAAGCTGGTATCGTCACGTACGATTTCGTGAGGATTGGGTCACTGAAGGTGGCCGGAGAGTCCGCTGGGGGAAAGCGAGGCACGTATGACAATAGGATCCAGGAGAGGCAACAAAATAAACGTGCTCGGCCCGCTGCCTAGAACTACGCCATGACTAGTTCAGGCGGAAGGCAGGAAACGCAGACAAGGACGTTTCCTAGGTGTGGAAAATGCGGTTACCAGCATGGTGGCGAGTGCAGGGGGGTAGTGTGCCATCGGTGTGGCAGGGAAGGGCACTACGCACCGAGATGTAAGACAAACTTGAACAATCTGAACCGACAACCGCAACCTATCCGTGCGCAGCCATTTAAGACCCAACCAGCCCGACAGCAAAACCCGCAAGGAAGTCAAATGGTGACCACCAGCCGCGCTTGCTATGAATGCGGCAGCACGGATCACTTCAAAAGACACTGTCCGAAACGGAACCGGGGAGGAAACGGGAGGCAACCCACGGGTCAGGCATCGTCGTCCAATCCGGCGTGAGGCCGAACATTCGTGATGGGGGCGAACGAAGCATGCCAGGACCCCAGCGTAGTGACAGGTACATTCCTCGTCTCTGATCATTACGCTTCTGTATTATTTGATACGGGTGCCGACAGAAGTTTTGTCTCCGTTAAATTCCTGTCGATAGCAAACCTAGCGATTAGTGAATCTATAGAACCTTACGCCGTAGAAGTCGCTAACGGTAAAACCAGGATAGTTAATCGAATAGTTCGGAATTGCCCTTTTATTCTGAACGAACAATCCTTTCTGATTGACTTGTTACCGGTAGAATTGGGTAGTTTTGATGTGATAGTGGGAATGGATTGGTTAGCACGCAACAAAGTAGAAATAAACTGTGAAAAGAAAATCGTCAAGATCCGGGTGTCGGATGACGAGGAGGTATTAGTGCAGGGAGAAAAGTCAGGCAATATGATACCGTTTATATCCCACCTAAAGGTGTTAAAATATTACGCCAGGGATGTGTGGCGTATCTAGCGAGCTTGACGGCCACGGATCCTGAGGAAAATCGGGTGGACGATATCCCAGTGGTACGCGAATTTCCACAAGTTTTCCCAGAGGAACTTCCTGGATTACCGCCAACCCGACAGGTCGAATTCGGAATTGACTTACTACCTCAAGCTGGCCCTGTTGCTAAGGCGCCCTACCGACTTGCACCATCCGAGATGCAAGAATTATCCAACAAGTTGCAGGAATTGTTGGATAAAGGATTTATACGTCCCAGTTATTCCAGTGGGGTGCACCTGTACTATTCGTGAGAAAGAAGGACGGGAGCCTTAGAATGTGCATTGAGTACAGGGAATTGAACAAGTTGACAATCAAAAATAGGTATCCTCTCCCCCGAATCGATGATCTGTTCGACCAACTAAAAGGTGCGAGCTACTTCTCGAAAATAGATCTTAGATCGGGATACCATCAGGTTAGAATTCAGGAGGAGGATATCCCAAAAAAAAAAAAAAAAAAAAAACCGCATTCCGGACTCGTTACGGTCATTACGAGTTCTTGGTTATGCCTTTTGGGCTAACAAATGCGCCAGCAGTGTTCATGGATCTCATGAATCGAAGTCTGTAAACCCTACCTCGACAAATTCATCATCGTGTTTATTGACTACATTTTGATATACTCGAAGAGTAAAGAAGAGCACGAGCAACACTTAAGATTAATTTTAGAGCTTCTAAATCAGGAGAAGTTGTATGCAAAATTCTCCAAGTGTAACTTCTGGTTACAAGAAGTGCAATTCCTTGGTCACGTTATAAATCACCAAGGAATACACGTTGATCCAAGTAAAGTTGAAGCAGCTAAGAATTGGCAAGCGCATAAATCGCCAAAGGAAATCCGCCAATTCTTAGGTTTAGCTGGATACTATCGTCGATTTATAGAGAACTTTTCCAGCATTGCCCAACCTTTAACCCTTCTGACCCAAAAGGATCGAATGTATGAATAGGGTGAAGAGCAGGAAACGGCGTTTCAAACGCTAAAACAAAGATTGTGCCAAGCGCCAATCTTAAGTCTCCCCGACGGAGACGATGGTTTTGTCGTATATTGTGACGCATCCCGGAGAGGGTTAGGATGTGTGTTGATGCAAAATAATAAGGTTATAGCCTATGCTTCTCGACAGTTAAAAATACACGAGAAAAATTACACTACCCATGACTTAGAACTGGGAGCAGTTATCTTCGCACTTAAAATCTGGAGACATTATCTCTACGGTACAAAGTGCACCATCTTCACCGATCATAAAAGTTTGCAACACATATTCGATCAGAAAGAACTGAATATGAGGCAACGAAGATGGGTCGAGTTGTTAAGCGACTATGACTGTGACATCCGTTATCACCCCGGCAAGGCTAACGTTGTAGCCGATGCCCTGAGTAGGAAAGATCGAGTTAAACCATTGCGTGTGCGAGCGCTAGGGATGATTGTCCAGTCTAACCTTTCAGATTTGATTCGAGTCGCTCAACGCGAGGCGTTGAAAGGGGAACAAATGGAAAAAGAGGGACTTTTCGGTAACGAGAAGAATTTCGAACAGCGCAAGGACGAAATTCTCTATTTTAAAAATCGGATTTGGATCCCGACCCTCCATAACCTTCGTGATTTAATCATGGACGAAGCGCTGGGAACGCGTATTGATCTAAGCACAGCTTACCACCCTCAGACCGACGGTCAGTCTGAGAGGACCATCCAAACCCTGAAGGATTTGCTTCGCGCATGCGTACTGGACTTTAAAGGAAATTGGGATCAACATCTCCCACTCGTTGAATTTTCCTATAATAACAGTTACCATAGCAGTATAAAGGCAGCGCCTTACGAAGCATTGTATGGTCGGAAATTCCGATCACCACTCTGCTGGACTGAAGTGAGCGACACACAGGTCATTAGATCAGATCTGGTCCAAGAAACGACCAGCAAAATCCTTGAAATTAAGAATAATCTGAAGGTCGCGCGGGATCGGCAGAAGAGTTATGCCGATACCCGTAGAAAACCGTTGTCATTTGAGAAAGGTAATAAAGTATATTTGAAAGTATCACCTTGGAAAGGTGTAGTCAGATTTGGAAAGGCGGGGAAGTTAGCCCCTAGATACATTGGACCGTTCGGCATTATTGCAAAAATCGGTCCTGTAGCATACCGATTAGAACTGCCTGATGAACTGAGTGCAGTTCACAACGTGTTTCACGTGTCAAACTTGAAAAGGTGTCTTTCGGATGAGACATCGGTGTTACCCTTAGAGGGTGTCCAAATAAGTGATAAACTCAACATTGTAGAGGAGCCCATAGAAATAGTAGACGGGAAAATCAAGCAACTTAGACACAATAAGATCTCGTTGGTCAAAGTTAGATGGAACTCGCAACGAGGCCCAGAATATACATGGGAACGAAAAGACGAATTTCGGAAGAAATACCCCCACCTATTTCCTCAAAAGGAAGTAGTTGACGCGTAAAATTTCGAGGACGAAATTTTTATAACGGGGGGAGAATGTAACGATTCCGGCAAATTCAGGTATACCCTAGCCGGAATATACTATTTACGTGTTATTCAATACTTAATATATGAATTATAATGTGTTTATACGAGTATATAAGATTCACAGTACGAATTATACTCAAATGTACAACTAGTCGTATCGGAATTACGATTAATCGATGAACGGTTATTGAAACACGAACGAATCGGGAATTACATTATAGACAAAATATATAATGTTTAGTGATGTTTACGAAGTATTAAAGCTTCGGGATAAGTGAATTATAGCACAGAAAAAGGATTTCGATTTATTAGTACGTCGGTACGATAAACGAAACCTTTAACATCAAACCAAGCAAGAGACGATCAATCAAGCCGAAAAAGATGCACAATTACCGACAATACGTTGTGTTAAGTCAATAAACGTCATGGGTTAAGTTTTTAAAGTTTTTAAATCAGTTTTATATAAATTTTAATTTTAAGCCGAAAAACGACCGTTTCGGCCTCGTTTTGAGCGAGATTTAACGTTTAACCGAAAAACAAACTGAACCAGATTATCCACAACATTATCCGGATTACACAATCCAAATGTGTGGCCATGGTTTGAGATGTGGGTCCCACCCCACACCACCACTAGGACCGATCGGTCCATTGTGCACACACTTGCACATTTCATTTTCTTTTTTTAACATCCCAACTCCAACTTTCTCTCATCAATCTTCAACATTCATCCAAAAACTCAACTTTTTAAGCAAGAATCACAAGGTAAAACATGATTTTAATGGTTGAATCATAGTTTTAATTCCATAATCTTGAGAAAATGAGGTTTCAAATGAAAAATGGGTGAAAACCCGAGATGAAACCGATTCTCGTGTGATCAAGGGATGTATACAAGGTATACAAAGGATCTTGGTCCAAGAAAGTAGTTAAAAGAGTCAAAAACGAATTTTTACGGTTAAAATCTTTGTTTTGATGTTTTAATCGAAACCATGAAAGAAATGGCTTGATTGTGGGTATAACTTGCTTGGTGTGGTGTTGTTGTGCTTGTAGGTGTTGTATCTAGTGGCTAGCAAAGGCTAGAAACCAAGATCTTTGCGATCTAACTCTAGAAACACAAAGTAGTTCGGTTTTTCGTATGGTTTATGTGATTTGGACAGATTGTGGTACACTAAGAGTTGGGTCACGAAATTTCACAGAGATGATCTACACATGAAAATATGAGATCTGTGAATTTTTGGTAATTTTTGGTTAAAGGATGAATATTTGGTGAATTTAATGCTCGGTTTTGGCCAAAAATGGTAAAAATGGCATGAAAAATAAGTTTTTGGTTCTGAAAAAACTTACAGGGAACTATGTGGGTGACAGGGGTCATCCCAGAAAAATTTGGGATTTTTCGAAGGTCGTTTGGTATTTTCGACATATTTGGTGTTTAAATGACGTTTAAAAATGGTTAAATAAATTTTAGATATAAAAATTAATTCTGGAAAAATTTTATAAAATTCCTTACTGTCAAAATATGGTTTGTACAAAATTTCAAGGTCCGAGACTAAACGGATATTTATTTGTGCTAAATGGAACTTAAAAACAAACTTTTAAAGCTTAAAACGAGTAAACCGGCAAAGTTCGCCTAAGCGAGCTGACTGGTGCATAAAAACCTTAAAAATGGATGATTTTTATGAAACTAAGTTAATCAAGTAAAAATAAATCATCCGAAAATAATTCGGATGATTTGGGTAATTTTACCCGACTTAACCGTTTCCGGTGTATTAAAAGCGGAAACGGGCCCCACGGCCAAACGGGGTGTCTAACCGAGCTCTAATTTGACCACTTTAATTAAAATATCAGTAACAACTATTTTCGGGTCGTATTTGACCAAATTCATTTTTGAAAACATAAAGACGGATAACCGTGCTAGGCACGCAAAACGAGGAAACAAACTAACGGTAGTTTTGACTAATGAACTCTAAGGGGTATCACAATCTAAGTCCTGAAAAGTATTTCGGGGTTAACATTGTCCCCGGATCGTGTACAGTACTGGGTTAACAAAGACCCCAGATGTACCGGTTGACACGGATTTGAATTATATTAATAGTGATTGTATAGTAACGATTTTAGGGATCGTATTACAGATCCGGATTAATAGCTCACACACTGTGTTACTGATTGTTACGATAAGGTGAGTTTCACGAGCCCCTTTTTACTGAAATGTTTTGAATATTTTCCCGGGGCGGAAAGCATGTTGTTACTAAAATGTTTAAGTACATACTGAACGCATAGATTTGCGTGCATTTATATATGTTTTATTGTACGGGAATCGTACGGAAATGTACTAAGATGGTAATTGTCTGAGTTACTAACATTGTAAGGCCCCGCAACACGAGTGATTAACTGAAAGCCGGTAGAGTGTGGATAGTACTATTGGTCTGACAAACCCAACTGGTCCGGCATGGATTTGCTGATGTTTCCCAGCCAGTTGCACATGTCTATATTGGGTGTTATATTTATTTTGCTATGTAATGTTAGGCATAGCGGTTTGGGGCAGGTTCGTGGGCGGAGTATGCCACGGGGTTGTGTGTGATAGTCAGAGGTTTCACTTGTGGGCTCAGCATAATTACATCGCTAATATATGATTTGTTATAATGATTTACCATGGTTTATTTAAATCAGTGAAACTCACCAACTATTCGTAGTTGACCCGTTTTCTTTACATGCTTTCTAGGTACCCCCCAAACTGGAGTAAGTGCTATATGCTTGTTGATGCGTGTTTTGTGGAAGCATAGGGATCATTTCGTATTATATATGTTAATGTAATGTTGGTAAAATATATGTGTTAACACCTAGACGGTAATGGAACAATGTAATACATTTAAATTAATGTAGTGGTGTTTCTTTATAAGCAATGCTGTTGATATCAGATGTGTCTGTTGCATCCCGTGTACGTTTCCGCTGCGGTTTCGGGGTGTTACCAGGATTTTAGGGGTTTCGTTTATATATATATATGTATATATATGTGTGTGTGTGTGTATAGGGAGAGGATCAAGAGAAAACTCATCTTTAGAGAGAAAACTTAAAAACTCATAAAGAATTATTTTTAATTAAAAATAAAAAATATTTTCAAATTTATGTTTTTGCCATTATTTTTATATTTTCTGCTCTAATGCACATACGTATTACTGTGCGATACCATTGTATTACACATGTGTATTACTATGTATTTTTAAGTTTAATAGTGTTTAATTGCATATATTCAATATTTATGTATTGTATGGTGTTGTATTTTATGGAAAAAAAATAATAATGAAATAAAAGTCGATGTAGTGCACATATGCCTTAATGTTGTATTACACATACGTATTAATGTGTATTCGATGTGTGTATTAGTCTTATATTGCATATATACAATAGTGTGTATCAAATATGTGCGATAGTGTTGTATACTATGCAATACAAACACTTTACATGCAATGTGCACCATTACACATGCGCACTACACCGACGAGGTTACTGACAAAGGTTTATATATATATATATGTATATATATATATATGTATATATATATATATATGGGTGGGATCCAGTGAAAACTTCTCTTAAAGAGAAAACTTGAAAACTCCTAAAAACTATTTTTAACTTTTTTTAAAATTTTTTTTGAAGTTTCTGTTTTTTCCATTATTCTTATATTTGTTATTGGTTCCAAAAAATAAATAAATAAATAAAATAACCCTTGTCGGTAACCTCGTCGGTGTAGTGTGCATATGTAATGGTGTGCATTGCATGTATGCAAAAATGTTTGTATTGCATAGTATACAACACTATTGCACATATTTGATACAAACTATTGTATATATGCAATATAAGACTAATACTTACATCAATTACACATTAGTACGTATGTGTAATACAACGTTAACGCACATGTGCACTACATCGACTTTTATTTTATTATTATTATTTTTTCGTATAATACAACACTACTACACATATAAAATACAAAATTATTGAATTTATACAACTAAACACTATTGAACTTAAAAATACGTAGTAATACACATGTGTAATACAAGGTTTTGCGCAGTAATACGTATGTGCATTACAGCAAAGTTTTTTTTAATTTTTTTTTTATTTTTTTCGAGTGAAGGGGACCAAAATATAAGAATAATAGAAAAAACGGAAATTTGAAAATATTTTTTTATATTTAATTAAAAATAATTGTTTAGGAGTTTTTAAGTTTTCTCCCTAAAGATGAGTTTTCTCTTGATCCTCTCCCTATATATATATATATATATATATATATATATATATATATATTATAACAACTAGGAAAAACCCATATTTATTTTGGACCAAATATGTCAACCTTAAAAGTTGAAGGATTAAAAATAATTTCAAAGGCAAGTAATGGGAAGAATGAGATAAAGAAAAAAACAAAGCATTCTTATGTTAATGAAATAAGAAATCCATCCCACATGAAAAGATGGAAGAAAAGGTAAGCATTTCACATAGGTATAAATAAGGAAAATATACTTTCATCCCACATAGAAACAAACAAAGAAATGGAAGCTATTTATAAGGAAGCAAGTTTCCATAAAAATGTTTTAATGTGGCTAACCACTCTCCATAGTCCTAGCGGAGGGTGCGAAGCATCCGACGCGCACGGACACGGACTCGGGTGATGGGCGTAATGTGGCGTTTTGATGGCGCACTTCGCACGCTCGCATCGCCGCATAAGGGCCGCTTTAGTATTTTTGGAAAATGGAAGTATGATCAAGAAGTGGCAAGTTATCAAAGACGAGGGACTAAAAATAAATATCTGAAATTTGGAACCCATCGCGCTACGCGATGAGCCCAGCCTCAAGACCATCGCGATACGCGACAACCTGTGATGACGCAGCAACACGTGTCGCGACCGGGAGACACGTGGCAGACGCTAGGGCTGAGTCAGCAACCACGCGTCGTTTCTCTGACATCGCGCTACGCGATGGCTTAAGACAATGGACCATCGCGCTACGCGATGGATCCCAAACTCGGCTATAAATAGGAGGGTTCACGACATTCACCACTCACACCTCCAACACACATTTCACACACACTAGCCTCAGTTTGTGTGCCGACCTCGTGGAACGTGCCAAGCTCCGAAGCTCTGACAGTCTAAGCTCTAGTACGCGTTATAAAGTAGAGGTGCTGCTCGATCAGTCATAGGCATTTAACTCCAAACACCCGTACAAGGTAGGGGTTCTGATTAAGATATTATTTTATTATTATAATAATAGCTTAGACCATAGTCGGGGGTATAGCCCAAACCTTGATCATTGTTAAGTATAATATAACTTTTCATAAGCAAGGGTTATAGTTAATTTATTGTTTCTTCACGATTAAGAAACGTAATTATTTACAGGCAAAGGGTAGAGTTAAAATAGTATTTCTTAATGATTAAGAAAGATACTATTCTTTCACACAGGTTATAGATAAAGTAATGTTTCTTCTTAAAGAAGAAACCTGGTATAGACGTTTCTTCCTGAAGAAGAAACTTGACATATAATTATTAAACAAAAGGACTAAAGGTCCAAATGTTTTATACAAACAAATAATTATCAAGGTTACAGCTATACAAAACAGACTACGGGGTCTGAAGCTAGATCGTAGATCTAGATATTTATACAAATGTTATACTCGTACTATAGGTCCGAGATAACAGCTAATCAATCAATCTGAAAGCTGAAAACAGAAACAGGAATCAGTAACAGAAACTGATTTACAGACAGGGGTCAGTAACAGAAACTGATCAAATATACAGGAATCAGTATCAGAAACTGATTACAATCATAAAAGGTGAATACGCCCTGAACTTTTACAACTCTTTTAGAGTCTGAACTGTTTACATAGGATTTACGAATCCTTAAAACTTTGTGTTACAATAATGAGAAATGGGCATACGCAAATTAAGAGTATACATGTGTCTGGATCTATACATACATGGTGATTCGGATTTCCCTGAGGCCATGCATATCATTAAACATGCCTCTGGTAGTCTACGGGACTGATCAGAGAAATGATATTGTGTATATGATTAATTGTACATGTACTTAGGGTAATTGTAACCCAATTGAGTTGGGTGCCTAATGAGTATTGTCACAAAGGTATTGTTATTGTTTACACACTGGTATTATTGAGTCAGCGTCATTCACCGGCTATGTGCTGACGTATCTTTCCCCCACATTTCAGGGAACTATAAAGAATAGAACTGACAGACATGAACTGATAGAAGATTGGAGACATAGTCATTAGAGGTGATCTGATGGCTCAGATATTTTAGTTAAATATTGTAAAGAATCATATTTTGAAATAACAGGTATTGAAATAACGAAACGGGTATTCTGACCCGACATTTTATAAATGAATATTTTATTAAAAGGCTTCTGCTCATATTTTCTCAAATATTGAAATGGGTAATTAAACTCATTATTTTATTATAAAACTATTATTTAAAGACTTCTGCTAAAACAAACCCGCAACTCTGATATATTTTCAAAACCGGATACCAACTAACGGGCGTCACACCCAGACCCTAAGTCGGGGTGTGACATATATATATATATATATATATATATATATATATATATATATATATAGGTTATGTTAAAATAAAAACCCACTTGAGTTGTGAAAACTCTAGAAACTCATTCTCAACCACATGTTTTTAATTAAAGTTTAAATCTTGTGGTGCACAATTAAAGTTAATAAAAAATGTAAACAAATATATAACATTTTCTCTCTCCTGAAAATATATATAAAAATTAGTAAAAAAATGTTAAAAAATAGTAAAAAAATGTTTTTTTTTTATTTTTTGATGTTTTGTATTAAATGTGACAACATATATTACGTATGTAACAAAAAAAACAAAAAAAAAACGATGTTACATAGGGTTTTCACAACTCAAGTGGGTTTTCATTTTAGAAGAGTTTTATCTTGATCCTCTCCCTATATCTATATCTATATATATATATATTGTTTTTTAAATTTGCGTGAATATCCGTGCTTTCATTGTTGGTTGTTCAAAAAAAACACGTTAAGACATAATCAATGTCTCATTTAAAAAACTAGCCTTACAATAGATTGTCCACAATAGATAACTAATCCCGATATAATTAGCCAGATTGCCCACAATCAAGCTTGAGTTGATATACAGGGCCGAGGCCTTGGCAAACTTGCTCGACTTGTTTTTTTTTTTTGGGAAAAAGGCCGAGGCCTTGGCAAATTTTTATTCAAAAAAGAACTAACAAAAAAAGGCATCACAACTAGCCGGGACATATCCCCAAACTAGTCAAGACCCTAAATAAAAGAAAGCAAACAATTCTAACAACATTAATAGCCCGATATCTATACACGCATCTAAAATCGGGCTTAGCTCCTATACATTTTCTAAAATATAAAAGATCAAAATACAAGTATACAATCCTATATACAAAAACCATCTTGAGCCTAAAATCAATCAACAGTAAGTCCTCTTTATTCCAGCAGTGTACATTGGCCAATTTGTAAACCAATTTTGTCTTTCCTTGTTGCATATGACCTTCAAATCATTTTCACTTCTAAATTGCCAATAACACCCCTGCATTTTACAATGCCCAAACAGAAGACTTCGATCCAACTTTTGACTTTTGCAAAAGCATCCCAACCTGATCTTTGACTTTCTGACCATATTGCCCCTAAATATGCAATTTCCAGTATTTCCACAAATACCCCTGCCCATATAACAGCTTATGAACACTCTTGTAATGTCTATAATTTTGCCTCAGATGTTGCCATTGATCCATCATAACTATATAACCAAATTGCTTATGCATATGAATTCTCCAAAAATTCCCTAACTGCATTCGAGAACACTTATTGACATTATTATAAAGCCACACATACCCTTGTCCATATAACAACCTATTCTCACTTATATTCTGCTTATGACTTTTCCTCATAGGTTGACTTTGACCCGATAATTGGACTTTTGCATAATTGGCCCAATTTAATCAGCATGAAAAGACCAAACTGCCCCTGTGATTGGATTTTCCAGATTTGTTGTGTAAAAACCACAAGTCTAAACCAAAAGGAGACTTGAACCTTCTTTATAACAGATTCAGCCCAAACTAAGCTAAAACAACAGTTGCTTATAATTAATTTCCAACTTATCAAACTAGAATTTTCCTAAAATCCACCAGTGTGATGGTTATTCTAGTTTGATCATGAAACTTAATTTCTCTCCTACCAGGACTGAAGCTAAAAGCATTCCAGTGATACTTCTTATTATGAAACTCAATTATCCATCCGAAAATCTTCCTTTCTTCAGACTTTCCAATTATACCCTTAGGCTTCTTACCAGTATTTCTAAACTCCCTGGTCTCACCCCTCCTCCTCCTTATATCATCAACCCATTTTCCCCCACCCCAAGTCCAAATAGACTTCATCAGTTCAAGTAAATTGGTAGACTCAATATATATAAACCAAGAAAAAAGCTTGAATAAACCAAAAATTAGCAATGGGTTGATACTAATGTGGGGTTCTATGAAAATCAAAAATATTTTTATGGTGAAGAATAATGTCCTAACCACATAAGTATGCTCCTTCCTTTTAACACCATGTTTTAGCCATACTCTAGGCTTCAAATCTCCTAAATCCCCATCTTTAAACGCTGAGTTAACATCAACATTAAATTTAAATGTAAATGTTAACAGAGTAGACTTAAAACTGAAAAATAAAGAAGGCATAAAAGTGGATATGTGAGAGGACCCAAAAGTCCAGATGACTACCCAAAAACATATTTCAGATCTCCTTGTTCCAGCATTTTCCCATAAATCCCCCCTTCCCAAGCCCTAAATGGACTTCTTCAATTCAAATGAATTGGAAGACTCAAAAGAGGTAACACAATAAAAAGGCTTGAACAAAAAATACCAGTTTTTAGGTTTCTTGCTATTGTATTGTTCTATAAAAATCAAAATATGTTTATTGGTGGAGATTATTATCCTATTAACAACAGCAAGTATCCCTCCAAAAACACCATGGTTAAGCCTATCTCCAGCCTGCAATAATCCTAACTCTCCTTCATACAACTTGAGTTAGCTCATTGATTGCAACTAGACTTTTTATTTAAAAGAAAAATGAATAATGTGAAATACATAAGCAATCGAACGAAACAAATCATGATCAAAACAAACACAAACAACTAAAAATGGTCACATATAACTTGATGTTGGAAGTGAAGGGTCTGTTGTTATACCATTCATTTGTCTTTTTTTTATTAACATATGAGAATGAAATAAATTATTAATTTATGTTTTTTGATAGGGAAAAAAAACTACATAGAATGAAAAACAAATGATACATACCTAAAAAATTTAACAAAACAATAAAAATGGCAATGGTGACGGTGGTGACGGCGGCAGAGGTGGTGACAATGGTGGAGACGATGATGGTGGTGGTACATGGCGGCGTTGAGGTGGTGATGGTGGTGCGACACTGATGGTGGCAGTGGTGGCGCAGGTGGTCAGGAGGGGGTGGCGGCGACGGTCAGGTGGTAGTGGTGGTGGTTATGGTGGCGACGTCAATGGAAATCAAGTGCGTGGTTGTGATGGCTGGTGGTCAAGCAGCGATGGTGGTGGCATTCAGGCGATGCGGCGAAAGTGTCGACGGTAGCGGTCAGGTTATGGTGGTAGTTGTTACATGGTTTTGTTTAGAAAGCATGGCGGTGAAGTAAAAACGGAATGAAAAAAAAAAAAAAAAAAACGGGATGGAAAGGAATGATTTTGATGAAATGAGATTTTTGTGTAATGGTTGATTCCATTCCATTTACCTACCGAACACCCCATTTTTTTTTCATTCCATCATATTGATTAACTAGAATTGACACCCGCGCGTTGCGGAGGCGGGTGTAAAACCGTTATTTACACATTCATTTCACTTGAAAACATGAAATCACCACCACCGCCTTCATTCAACACCCCCTCTTCCGCGGTGAGTAACCAGTATAAAAACCATCGCGTTGCGGCATGGGTGTAAGCCGTGCCAAGAATCACCAATGCCACGCCACCGCCGTTGAGCACCAACACTGGAAAGGCTTGTATAAAAAAGAAATAAATAA
>NW_027495592.1:0-61975 GCF_021521415.1 Bidens hawaiensis | reverse complement strand
ATCGCGTATCGCGATGGGCCGTGTCATCAGCAAACTTCATACTTTGTCTCATTTCTCGTGCTGGACATCCCGGGTCTTCATACCATGTCACCACAGGTCCAAATTTTTCACTTTAACATCTGTGACCTGAAATCGAGTAATACATGTATGAAGTATCGAAAGTTCTAAAATAAACAGTTAAAACTAAACAATAAACAAACTAAAACATATACAAATTTACCGACCATCACATCCCCACACTTATCTTTTGCTTGCCCTCAAGCAAAACTCTAAAGCAAACATCAACCTCCATTATATGTATGTAGATTATCGCCATTAATACTAGTAAGGTTTAAGTTCATACTCAGTTTCCCAGACTGACACTTTTTATAGATTGACATCCACAAATAAGGTTAAGTGATATAATAAAACAATAGAGCTGCCCAGACAAGTGTACTTTGTTTCCGGTTAAGGCAAACATGCTCATACCACTCGTAATATAACATCTCTCCTCTCGGTTTGATATATGGACTAGCAAAAGATGTGCCAGTATCACTCTGCTCTCAATATCACTCATAAGCAAGTATTCATACATAAAGCTGCTTTGACACCAATGCAAATCAAAAGGTCTTAAAAGGGTTGTAACGGGGCCAGGTGTAAGGGTATGGAAGGGAAATATTTAAGTAGCTCAAACGATCCGACCCGGCTTATTACAAAACATCTAAATAAACGAAACTACCATACAACTGACTTATTCCAACTACGATCCCATAATCCATGAACATCAGTGAAAGCATTCAAATGACATGTGTGTACTATATATTATATGTGTATTATATATATTTGGGTTAATTGACACACGTACCGGAGGAATAGGGTTGACGATATAAACATGTGTACATGTCCCCATGACTCGTTATCCCCGCCTAAACGACCCCATTTTCAACTTCTCGTTATAAAAACTTTTGTGAGTAAGACTAATGAGAAGCCGAAAAACCAACCATGACCAGAAACCTATGACTTGGCATTAATGGCAATAATTAACAGTTAACAACTTTGGTTTCTGAACACTCTTCGAGGTACTATCGGGCTAAAATTTTTCAAATTTCCCCCATCCCCACACTTGAGATTTTCATTGTCCTCAATCCAAGAACACTTAAAATTGTTCTCAAAGTTAAAAATGATAAACGATTAATGAACATTTGAGGGACGGGGTTGAAATTGACTTTTTTTTTACTATTAAGAAATTTTAAAATTTCGGGGCTGAAATGTGGCGGTTCAACTAATAATTATACAATTACACTTTTAACATTTAAAGTAATAAAAACAAAACAAATTATGAAACTGAAATCACCTGATATCAAGGGGACTGGAGAAGGACCAGTCGGCTCGCGAACTCTCAAAAACACTCGTATACTCTCGTCTCATCCAATTACCAAACTGACAATCGAACCTGCAAAATCTCGAGATGTGTAGAAGAAAGCTTCTCACAAGTGTAAGACATAAGTCTTTTAAGAGTTATGAAAATGAATATTTATTTATTTTATTAAAACAATTACTGAGCCAAATTAAGTCGTTTCATAAGAAATTCTGTTAAGTTAGTTAAAAACGTTAAAAGAACCTAACTCACTTTCGTAGGAATCACGATTGCATTTAGCGTATGCAACAAGCCCTGTAAACCCCCCGGTAGCCCGGGAGGACGAGTGGGGTCTCGTGAGGGTTTATAGTGAACCACACCCACAAAGTTCGTTTACAACAAAATATACATATAAATCAAACACAGCAGCAATCAAAAGATATATAAACATATACACCCAACCGATTACCCATACAGTATTCCCACAAATATAATATTAATATAATACAAACCATGAGAATAATAAAAACAAAATAAAGTAAAAAGGTAACCCAAAAATCTACTGCTGTGGCTGATCGTTAGCAATGTCCTCTGGCGGATCCACAGACTGCGCCGCTATGATAATCAATGACTGCAGAAGCGGGTACCTGCGAAGAGACAAATAACAAACGAAAATAGTCATCATGGCGGGCCAAATGAGCCCGCGTCTCCAGCCTATGTGCTCGGGCCTCCTCCATCTCGGCCTGAACCTCCTGTCGATGGGCTCGAGCCTCCTCCATCTCTGCCCGAGCCTCGTCCAATATCTGCTGCTGCCTCTGATGGATCATCGCTAGTGTAACAGGCGGCTGCGGCGGTGGTGGCTGTGATGATGATGATGCCTCTGTCAGCGGATGCTGCAGCTGAGGGCGCTCCATGCACGGGACCCGAATGTGCTGATGATGAGTCGGAATCCCCCGCTGCATGGCCACGTCAGCTGCAGTACCTTGTGGTGTTGGTACCTGTGGTCCCTGTCTGACCGGGATGAGCACCGGTGGATCGTCATAAGTACAGATCCCCATCCTCTGAGTATCTGCCAACGCAGTCGGCTCTGTAGCCGGTCCCAGAGTGAAGTACTCTATCGGATATCTATCAAATACGCCCAAACTCTCTGCAATCCTGGAAATATAAGGCCCCAATGCTAACTGGGCCGATGCACCATGTACACTCTGAGCTCGTGCAAAAGATGTAAGGAGCAGCATCGTGATTTTGGCCTCCCTGCTAGCGATCATGGATAGGAGGCACAACAAATCTAGGTTGCTACACTTATCGCGGCCCGAATGACGGCCAACGATAGTGTAAACAACAATGCGGTGTAGGTATCGGTGAACGGGGTCTCTGATAGCAGATGCCACCACAGATCTGCCCCCAAAACTGAGCCAGATCAGGCTCAGTGAGCCAAAACTGCCGAGCCGCCTACTGATGCTGCGTATAACCGCGAAAGCTCTGTAAGAACTCAGGAGATCGAACATACTCCTGAGTGTAGAAGCTCGTCGCAACAGCAAAATCAAGGACCGACATCTCATACACATGTCGTCCAAGTGAGAACGACACGGCACGCGGCTCGTCGAAATTGGGGGCGGTGTATGAGAATGTCGAGTAGAACTCGCATGTGATCTCGACATATGAACTCACATCACACTCGAGTACTCTCCGCCACCGATCTGACATCAATCCCCGGAGTGTGGTATCCGCCTCCAGAGTACCTAATAAATCCCAATTAAACGTCCGCACGCGTAAGAGCTGCATACCTTTAATCCGCATGTACCTGGCCTACTCCTCGGACGTAATCCCAAATCGGAGGACCTAATGCGGCGTGCGGCGTCCATCACCCATAAAATCTGCACGCTAAACTCCAGCAATAATCGGCACCTCGTCACCATCATACCGTATGGTACGGGGCCCAGTCCTCTGTCTCTTGCGCCGGGTGCGTGAGGAATCTGGTGCATCAGACATATATCCAAAATCAAACATGCAAATTAGATATGTCAACGGTCAATGTGGTGACAACCGTATAGCATTTCGATCGCGGTTGTCCCACTTAGTAACATAATATTAAAATAATAAAATAAAATAAATAAAGACGAAAAAATTCGGGGACACCCTTTGCGCATTTCTAAATCAGATTATCCCACCCAAATGGAGATTTAGTACGGGCGGGTAATCAATTACTTCAAACTATCAAGGCGGCCCGAGACTCAATCATGACTCGATTAATCACACACAATCAAACAAAACAAAACAAACTAACTGACTCGAACTAGCTAACACACATACTGACAAACTGTCTCGAAAAACGTGCATAGCAAAAGAAAGATGTGTGGATTCGGGTTTTGAAGTATTAATAAAATATTTTTAAAAATACGTTCACATAAATCGTTTATTAACAAACCAACAAGATCATTAATTTAAAACAAAATAATGATTTTTAAGTGTGAACATCCAAAAACCCGACTCGTCACATTGAATAATCTTAATCAATCAACTGAACAATCAACCCGAACAACCCGACAACCTGCATATCAAACCCAAATCAACCCAATAATAACCCTATAACCCAAGGACAAAACTCTAGATAATATCCACCCGCAACAAAGCACATAAAATTCTGACATATAATAATAATAAACACATACCTCAAAGTCGGGTATAACCTAAATACGCATACGTAACTGGACAACGAAACCGGAATGATAACCACATTGGACAGAGATGGTGGTAGTGGTGATGTACGACAGTGGCGACAGTGGTGTTTTTTGATAGTAATGGTGAGTAGGGTGGACGGTGAGGACAGTGGTGATGGTGGTGTGACTGAGGTGTTGATAATAGGATGGGAGGAGGATGATGGATGGCGAGGATGGATTAGGGTAGTAGTGGTTGTGGGTGATTGTGGTGATGGTGGTGGTTGGACGGCGAGGGTGGGCGAAAGGTCGTCGAAACAGAGGACGACGGGAAAGAGAAAAAGAAAAGAAGAAGAAGAAGGAAAGAAGAAGAAGAAGAAACGTTTAAATAACAATAGAATTCGGAGCTCCATGACCCATAGTGATACGCGATGGGTCAACGGGGCATCTATCGCGTATCGTCGCCCAAAAGAGGAAAATTAGGGTTTGCACACCATAGCGATACGCGATAAGGTGTTTTGTGACGTCATCGCGTTCGCGATGAAATCACCTGCCAGGATGCCACCCTCCATCGCGATACGCGATGGAGGCAATAAGAATCCCATCGCGTACCGCGATGGGTTCTCTGACAGAATCAAAATTTTGTTAAACTGAAGTTTTTTGGAATCCCGACATCATCCTAGACACGTACAAAACTCAAAATACTTTTACATACCTGGAATGATGTGTGCTTAAACAATGCTTACCGAACTTCTCTATTTTCCACTCTTCAACGAACTTCCCCACACTTGGCGTTTACTGCACAAAACTCGAGACGACACTAAGTACAGGACTCAATAAAAATAAAACAAACTGGAAAGACACTTACAGACCCCGGGTTGCCTCCCGTAAGTGCTGAATTTAAAGTCTACAGCTCGACAATGCTTCGAATTCAGTTATCTTCGTAAACCGGTGAAATCACAACGAAATTCATCGATTCCTCATCCAGCTCGTGTATGTCCTTCATCTCCAAATATGGCTTCAATCTATAGCCATTTACCACTTGCCTCAAATAATTATCAAAATCTTCAATCTCGTACAGACCATGATTCCCGACTCTTACAATCGAGTACGGGCCCGTCCACTTACTTCTTAACTTGCCCGGGAAGAGTTTCATTCTCATGTTGTACATCCACACTCGTTGACCAACTTCCAAAATTCTTCAACCGGATATTAGCATCATGAACTTTCTTCATCTTTGCCTTGTAAGCGGACGCACTCGTATGCCTCGTCTCTCAACTCCTCAATCTCGCACAAAGCCAATTTCCTCGCTTTACCTGCATCATCATAATCCATATTAACCTGTTTAGTAGCCTAAAACGCTCTTTGTGCAATTTCAACTGGTAAATGGCAATCCTTTCCATACACAAGTCTATAAGGAGTGGTTCCAATTGGCGTTTTATAAGCAGTTCGGTAGGCCCATAGAGCATCAGTCAACTTAGTTGACCAATCTTTTCCGTCCGCCCGAACGGTTTTCTGCAAAATTTGTTTAATTTGCCTATTAGAAACCTCTACTTGTCCACTCGTTTGTGGATGGTAAGGAGTTGATAATCTATGGTCAACACCATATCGTTTAAGCAATTTCCCGAATTTAAAATTCTTAAAATGAGATCCCCCATCACTTATGATAGTTCGGGGGACTCCAAATCTCGAGAAAATATTACTTTGAACGAAATTGCAAACGACTGTATGATCATTTGTCCTAGTGGCTATTGCCTCGACCCATTTAGACACATAATCAACGGCCACTAGGATATACAGATTACCGTGCGAATTAGGAAACGGGCCCATGAAATCGATCCCCCAAACATCAAAAATATCAACAAAAAGGATCGGGTTCAAGGACATCTAGTCCCTTTTAGAAATACTCCCGAGTTGTTAACACTTTAAACAGTGTGTCGCAAACGCGTGAGCATCCTTAAACAAGGATGGCCAAAAGAAACCATTCGTTAAAACTTTTCGAGCAGTTTTCTGGACACTAAAATGACCACCACACGTAGACGAATGTGCGTGTTCCAACACCGCTCTGACATCCTCCTCGGGTATGCATCGTCTGATCATCTGATCTGCACCGATTTTAAACAAATCTGGATCGTCCCAAATGTACTGTTTAGCTTGGGACATCAAGTGTTTCTTCTTTCTCCTCGGCCAATGCTCTGGTAAATCACCTGCAACTTTAAAATTAACAATATGAGCAAACCGGGGATTTTATGAAACTGCCAGAATATGCTCATCCGGGAAGGAATTGTTAATGGGCCTATCTGTGTCCTCATTTTCCACCATAATTCGGGACAAGTGATCTGCAACAACATTTTCACTCCCTTTCTTGTCCCGAATCTCTAGATCAAATTCCTGCAACAGTAAAACCCATCTGATAAGCCTCGGTTTTGCATCCTTTTTGTCCATGAGGTACCTGACAGCAGAATGGTCAGAATATATAATAACCTTACTACCCCAAATATAAGACCGGAATTTATCTAGAGCATATACTACTGCTAGTAACTCCTTCTCGGTTGTGGTATAATTCAATTGAGCATCCAAGAGGGTTTTACTTGCATAGTATATAGCAACGGGTTTCTTGTCAACCCGTTGACCCAAAACAACCCCGACCGCATAATCACTTGCATCACACATTATTTCAAAAGGTAAACTCCAATCGGGGGATTGCAAGATCAGGGCTTCAACTAATTTCAATTTCAGAATGTCAAAGGCCTTAGCACATTCATCGTTAAAATCAAACGGGGAATCCTTAAGCAATAAATTACATACGGGTTTGGTAATGCCACTAAAACCCTTAATAAACCGTCTATAAAACCTGGCATGCCCCAGAAACGATCTAATGCCTTTGACATTGGTGGGATGAGGTAGAGTAGAAATGACTTGGACTCTAGCCCGGTCCACCTCGATCCCACGACTCGAAACAACATGGCCCAATACAATTCCCTCTTGGACCATAAAATGGCTCTTTTCCCAACTAAGAACCAAGTTCGTTTCAACACATCTTTTCAAAACTTTTTCGAGTTGGTTTAAACATGACTCGAAAGATGTGCCGAAAATCGAAAAATCATCCATGAAAATTTCCAAAGATTCCCACACCAAAGACTCCCCCACCATATCTTAAAAGATACTCATCATGCACCTCTGAAAGGTGGCGGGGGCGTTACATAACCCGAATGGCATTCGCCTAAATGCGAATGTACCATACGGGCACCTAAACGTGGTCTTCTCTTGATCCTCAGCATGAATAGCTATCTGGTTATACCCGGAATACCCATCTAGAAAATAATAAAATTTTTGGCCAGATAGCTTTTCAAAAATTTGATCGATAAATGGAAGCGGGAAGTGATCTTTCAATGTTGTCGCGTTCAGTTTACGATAGTCAATACAAATGCGCCACCCGGTTACCGGCCGGGTGGCGACCTCGTTACCTGAGTCGTCCTTGACGACTTGGATGCCCGCCTTTTTCGGTACTGTCTGTGTCGAGCTCACCCACGTGCTGTCTGAGATAGCAAAAATAATCAACATCCAACCATTTCAGCACTTCTTTCTTCACCACTTCCCTCATGTTTGGGTTCAACCTCCGCTGAGCATCGTGTGCGGGTTTTACAGCCGGATCTGTTAAACTTTTGTGCATCACAATTGAGGGATTGATTCCCTTCAAATCCGCTATCGTCCACCCGATTGCTTCCTTATGCTTACCAGCACCGCCATCAAAGCATTTTCCTGTTCAACAGATAAGTTAGAAGCTATAATAACATGCAATGTATTATTCTTACCAAGAAAAGCATATTTTAAATGCTTTGGGAGCTCTTTCAGCTCGACTTTCGGTGCTTCCAGCATTGACGGTTTTAACCCGGTATCAATCTTCTCGGGAAGCGGTTCCACTTGAACTGACCATGGTGGACGGTCTCCTCGCACAGCTGCGATCTCCATTTGTTTTTCTTCCTCTTCCAGCAACTTGTCTGTTTCCACCTGTAACCTGCCAAACAAAAAACACGTCTCCGCTGTGTCATCCGAACTGACGACAGAGTCGTATAACGGGATGCATTCATCAATGACATCAGCCATGAAGCACTCGTCATCGACCGGAGAATTATTTCCACGTGTAAAAAAATTAATTCTTAGCTTACAGTTACCGAATGCCATATCACCAGTACCATTTTTGCAATTAATGTTGGCATTTGCAGTAGCCAAAAATGGTCTACCGAGGATAACCGTAGGCTGTTTGGTCCTTTCACCCGAAACATAATCGAGGACCAAAAAGTCAACTGGAAAATAAAAGTCTTCCACCTTAACAATCACATCTGTCAGTATTCCTCGGGGAAGTTTCGGTGTCTGGTCAGCCAAAACAACCGTGGTGGCAGCCGTGCGAAGCGGGCCAAAGTCATACTGATCGTATAGACTTCCCGGGAGAATACTAATGCTAGCTCCAAGATCTAGAAGTGACCGAGTCATTTTAAAATCACCCACTTGAATGGGTATAATGGGCGTTCCCGGATCTTGTAGCTTCGGTGGGAGCGAACCCGAAAGAATTGCACTCACGTTATCAGTAAAATCAATTTGTTTAGGAATCTTATGACTCCTTTTCTGTGTGCACAACTCTTTCAAGTACTTAGCATAGGCGGGAATTTGTTTTATGGCATCTAAAAGAGGAATGTTAATTTTTACTTGTTTAAACGTTTCCCACATTTCTTCTTGTTGTGGGCCTCGTTTTGATGCCATCTGCGCCTTTGATGGCGCCAACAAAGCATCGAGATATGGAATAGTTTTCACCTTTTCCTTATCCTTAGAGTTGTTGATGTCATCCTTCGGAACCGGTTTGTTATTTTTAGTTTCACTTTTATTAGATTCAATCAGTTTAATCGGTTCCGGCTCGTCATCACTGACGAGATTTTCATCAATTTCTTCCACCACCCCCTCAACCAATGGTGGTGGAACCCCAACTTTATTATCATACTTTTTACCACTATGTAAAATACTTACCTGGTTGACGTGCTTTTTCGAACTGGAACTTTAGTGGTTCGGGTGTACTGTGGTGTCGCTCGGGAGTTGGCTCGTGTTCTTCTGTAACTTTGCCACATCTAAAGCGAGCTGACCGATCTGCTTCATCATTGCCTCTGACGACTTATCTCATAACTCGAACTGTTGATTCGTCTCGGTTTTATGATCAGTTATGACTTGCAACAACACAACCAACTTTGAGTGCACCGACTCATCCGAATTCCCCGAAGACCCTTTCTGCTAATCCTGATTACCAGAAGAATTATCACCCCGGTTACTATCTCTGTTATATCCACGACTCTGATTACTCGAACCCTGCTCATAACCGCTCTGGCGGTAATTACCCTGCGATCTGTTCTGGCTCGATCCCTGAAAGTTCGGGTTCAACTGAGAAGACGCTTTCCCGTAACGAAAGTTCGGGTGATTCCTCAGGCCCGGGTGATATGTGTTCGAATTGAAACCTTGGCCTTTGGAATCCCCGTAAGCATAATTAACTTCCTCGGTGTTATCCTCCACATCATCATAATACTCGGGGCAATTTTCTGCCTTATGCCCGATTTCACCACAATCTTCACAAACCGGGAATTTAACACCAACTTTCCCGACCTCTCTTTTCTTACCCTTTTTCAACTCAGCCAGTTCACGTTCTAACTCCGTAATTCTTTCAGACTCACTCGCAACTGACTTAACTGACCTTGATGAATTACTCCATCTTCGTCTTTCAGCTGCTGCTTCAGATTTCGAATCTTCACACATAAACTCTAAAAAATCCCAATCATCTTCCTCAGGCTGATTTAGCAACAAACCATTACACGAGGCCTTAAGATGCTTTCGGTTCTCGTATGTCAAACCATCAACAAAACACTTTACCAGTTCCCACAGTTCGATTTGGTGATGTGGGCAATTCCTGATCATGTCTTTATACCTGGTAAAAGCTTCATGAAATAACTCACCAGAGAACTGTGAAAAGTTGTGAATCTCTGAACGGGCCTCGGTAGACTTCGACTGTGAATAAAACTCGTTTAGAAACACCTGCTGCATCTCGGCCCAATTTCTGATACTGTGCATCGGCAGTAAATTACACCAGAGTTTTGCTTTGTCTTTCATGGAAAACTGGAATAATCGCAACCGAACTTCATCCTGATCGAACGTGCCATCACCAATAGACTCGCAAATAGCCGAAAAATAGGTCAAGTGTGAATACGGGTCTTTCGAAGCCAACCTGTGGAAATGAGGAACGATGTTAATGTAAGATGGCCGGGACTTAAAAGTTTTTGTCCCTGCACTCGTTCCTGTGGGACCAACGGAGATGCTCCGTCCGAGATAGCCGGTCTGAACCGACTGTAACACCGTGAACCGGAGCCATAAAATTCCTCCTAAGCCCCCCGGGGTTTCCCATATCGCCCCGGTTAACCTGAATACCCCGAACTCTTTCGGGTCGTTCCGCCCGATTCACCCTGTCTCGACCCCTTCTGTTTCTGTTAATTGGTTCAGCCTGTCTTAGGTTAATCGGCTCTTCTACCTCTTCAACCCGATTATCATAACCCACATCTTCCTGCTCAAAACCTTCGTTCTCGGGCTCAACTGCTCGATTATTTCTAACCCATCTGTCTACTTCATTATCAATCTCCAAACCTTCGTTTCCATTATTATTTTCCCCTTCGTCTTCCTCTTCTGTCGGAACACTCAGTTGAAAATCATCGATATTTATCCGAACTCTGTGGTTGGGGTTATTATTTGGAGCGGATGGTCCGGCTCGGTCAAAGTTGATGTTTAGGTTTCGTCTTGGGTTTTGGTTTCGGGTTCTGGAAGCACGAGCTGAGTAATTTTGGTCATTTTGGTTATTGAAGTCTGGTAGGTCAGGTATGTTGGCTGGGTGAAACGCGTTAGTTTGTGGGAGTGGGTCTTGGTTTTGGTCATTGTTCTGGTTTTGGTTTTCGTGTTGGTTCTGGTTCTGGTCTGCCATTTCTGAATTTCTGTTTTGTACTCGGTTCTGCCGAGCTAACCTCTCTATTTCGGGCTCGTAAATTAACGGAGACTGTCGGCCCGAATGGCGAGTGTTCATAAACCTGTAATCTGCACAACTAACACAACCCGCGTAAAATACAGAAAAATAAAATTTAAACTAAAAATTGAAAACAAAATTAAAACTAAAATTAAAATTAAAATTAAACACAAAATCAAATAACACGAAAAACACTAAGCGCACTAACTCCCCGGCAACTGTGCCATTTTGATGACCGTCGTTTAAGTCAATCAAATACCTAATAATTCTAAATATTTAGAGCAAGTAGGGTATCGTATCACAAGGAGTATGTGGTCAATGTATTCGTGTAACCGATTTCTAATTATGAAGTGACTGGTTTTTAGTGCTGATCACACAAGCAATTAAAGTGAGTTTAGAGAACTAAGCAATGAACAAGTAAACGAATTTCAAACAGTTAACAAAGCAAATCACACCCAGGAATTAAAGTAAGCAACCAACAGTATCTCATGCAACCTAACCGATTAATTATTAACGATTAACTGAAAACTGATCAATCGGACAAAACCTTGGACATCAACAATTACTTTACACACGACACTGGTTATCAGACAGTCCTTGCCAGTGTGACTTAGTTAAGGGTAATTGTATGTTTTATTGTATTCAATCTAACCAAACAGTTATATGACTAATTATCTAGCAACTGGTAACATATCGTTCAGACCAACGTAAACCTAAACCGAGCGAACACACGGAAATACCAAACATCAATAATCATATATCAATCATCAATAACAATACACAAGTATTCTTAATCACATGAGAAAAACTGTAAAAGGTTACAAACTATACATCCCGGGTGCGATTCTAGGAGATTAGCCGAGCCGCGACATCATCAAATCGTCAATATAGATGATATGGATCATAGATATGGTCTTGACACGAGCTACAATGGTGAAATCGCCTATAGGAACTGCTGGAAGTCGCCTCTCTTTGTCAAAAATGAGTTAGGGTTGTTTATGATGAAGAATATTATTTAACCCTAAATTTCCCGTCGTATCGCGATGGGGTCTTCAATGGTCCATCGCGTATCGCGATGGACCAGGAAAGTCAACGAACATTTTAAACCCATAACGATACGCTATGGGACTTCAGCCAAGCCCATCGCGTATCGCGATGGGCCGTGTCATCAGCAAACTTCATACTTTGTCTCATTTCGCGTGCTGGACATCCCGGGTCTTCATACCATGTCACCACAGGTCCAAATTATGCACTTTAACATCTGTGACCTGAAATCGAGTAATACATGTATGAAGTATCGAAAGTTCCAAAATAAACAGTTAAAACTAAACAATAAACAAACTAAAACATATACAAATTTACCGACCATCACATCCCCACACTTATCTTTTGCTTGCTCTCAAGCAAAACTCTAAAGCAAACATCAACCTCCATTATAGGTATGTAGATTATCGCCATTAATACTAGTAAGGTTTAAGTTCATACCCAGTTTCCCAGACTGACACTTTTTATTGATTGACATCCCACAAATAAGGTTATGTGATATAATAAAACAATAGAGCCGCCCAGACAAGTGTACTTTGTTACCGGTTAAGGCACACATGCTCATACCACTCGTAATATAACATCTCTCATCTCGATTAATATATGGACTAGCAAAAGATGTGCCAGTATCACTCTGCTCTCAATATCACTCATAAGCAAGTATTCATACATAAAGCTGCTTTGACACCAATGCAAATCAAGAGATCTTAAAACACACAAGTGTGTTTTTAACTATCAAGACTTGTATATTTCTTTAAAAATAGTTTACAAACTGATTTTAATTATTTTCTTAAGTACTTGGAAATTTTGGATCCAACTTAATCTCATAACAAAGTTTGGACCGACAAAACCGAACACTCGCTTAACGTAAGTTGTTAGTTCTAAAACAATAGATCTACATACTTGGTTATGTATTACTTGATTTTTATGATTTATCTCAAAACATATAACATTTTGGAAAGTTGACTTTGGGTTTGACAATTTGTCAAGACCCGAACCAACAACCCGAACACTCGTTAAAACCCGCTTTAGTATCTTTATTCCAAAGGGACTTGCATTCTTGCATTTTTACCCACCATATTACTTAACATAGGTTAAGTAAATATTAAGATTAGATACTTTAACCCAGTTTCGAGCAAACTTACATTTTTATAGGGTTATTATTTTAAATTGCAAATAGTTACATTTTAAACCTTGAAACTTTATTTGTTTACATTTCTCAACATTTATTTTATTTAAAGACTTTCAAGACAACCTTTCTAAATCCAAAACTTCTTTCCTTTTAGGCTTTGTTCGTTAAACCCATCATTCCGGAAAATCTCCAAATTATCAACTTTTAAAATATGAGTATTTTCATACCCCGTTTTCTATCTTTTGTTTTGGGGGTGACATTTCATACTTATTCAAATTAAATGCTTTATACTTGATTCTTAAACCACAACCGTTATTGTATACTTTACTTAAATAAATTCTCGATTTGGTGTTCTATGCTTATATGTCTATATGCTTATGTGTTTTACCGCTTTTGGAAGGTTGATTCATTAACCCGTGAACTATTTGGTATTCTCTTATAGCACGGTGCCATTAATGTATTATTATTAACGACCTCAAGAAATCCGAATCTATTTGGTATTCTCTTATAGAGGGTGCCGCTAATGTATTCTTATTAGCGACCTCATATTATCCAAATTATTGCTACTTATTTGTTGTTTCGTATACAAGATTGTGGCTTTTCTTATTATATACATATATGCTTAAACTTATGAATTGCTCACCAACCTTTGTGTTGTTAAACTTTATCTTATGAAATGTTATAGGTTTACATCTTGGTTGATTATGGAGCTTGTGGAGAAAACGTCACAAATACCTTTAGGATATTAGCAAAAATGAACAATATATGATTTGCTATGTTTTGTTGTATTTGTCTTATGAATATTGTTATGTGACATTTTTGATGTTGTGAAATGAAATGAGTTTGTTAAATATTGTCACTTTAATTAATGTCGTGTTCTTATGGGAAATCGTTACACCTCGGCATGTTCCGCCGCCTTTGGTTAGGGTGTGACAGAGGAGTTGAAGGGATTTTTCCGGCAGTTATCTTGAATCGACTCAAGACATCGTTCACATACTTAGTCTGGTGAATAAAGATTCCTTTCGCAGATTGATGAACCTGCAACCCTAAAAAGAAGTTCATCTCTCCCATCGAGGTCATTTTGAACTTTGTTTGCGTTGATTCTCGAACTCCTTACATAACTTGTCATTTTTTGACCCAAAAATAATGTCGTCGACATATATCTGAACGAGGAGAAGATCATCACCAATATTCATATAAAATAAAGTGCAGTCGGCAGTCCCTCGCTTGAAGCCGTTATCAGTCAGATGGTCGGAAAACGTGCCATACCAAGCTCTTGAGGCTTGATGTAGACCATACAGGGCCTTGTTTAAACTGTAAACTCGGTCCGGATTATCAGGATCTTCAAAGCCAGTGTAAAACAAACACTTCCTCGTGTAATTTGCCATTGAGAAAAGCACTTTTCACATCCATTTGATAGACTTTAATATTCTTATAAGCCGCATAAGCCAGAAAGATTCGTATAGCTTCCAATCTTGCAACCGGAGCATATACCTCAGTGTAGTTTATACCCTCTTACTGATGGAAACCTTGCACCACTAGCCGTGCTTTGTTTCTCACGATCACTCCACGATCGTCCTTTTCACATTTAAATACCCACTTAGTCGGAATATGGTTTTTGACTCTAGCAGGTTTGTCGATAAGATCCCATACACCCAGTCGGTTAAACTGTTGCAATTCCTCTTGCATTGCTTCTACCCAAGAAGGATCTTCAAGTGCCATACGATTCGTCGTTGGCTCTACTTGGGATAGGAAGCAAGTGTATTTGGCAAGATTTACGATTCTAGAGGAATGTAGATCTGCATAAGCACACAATACATTATTCTCACTTGAAGAAGCAACTTGATGATGTGTTTGCACACCGACATCAAGTTCTCCAATGATGTTGTCCTTTGGATGATAATTATGAATCCTAAGAGTGGGATTCTCAGGAACAACAACATTGTCTGTTAAGTTAGTGAGATTTTCCTCAGCATCAAGAGACGATTCACCAATCTCATGTGTTTCAGGAAATGGAGCCGATGAAGAATCAACAAATCACCATCATCAGATGAGATTGAAATTACATCAGATGTATCAGGAAGATCATCTTGTGAAGCATTAACATAAACAGAACTAGAAGATCTTGGAGGTAAGATTGATCTTCTAAATACGCACGAACCAAATCTTCATCAAGTTGATCTTCCATTTGAGTAAAAGAATTAAATAAACTCTCATAATCAAACATCCAATCAGGACCTTTTCCTTGGGAAGGTGTGGTGTACCTTTGACAATCAACATGGTACCATTTCTCTACACATCCCGAGGTAAAGTTAATTACTCTTTTCTTAGGTGACGCGTAACCCAAGAAAGAACCTTCAATAGCTTTTTCTTCAAATTTTCCCGCATCTTTTTTTAACATAGTGCAAGGACAACCAAATGGTTCCAAGTACTTCAAATTAGGTTTTCTCTTGTTCAGAAGCTTATAACTCGTCTTTTGAAGCTTCTTCACAGTCAAAACACGATTGAGCGTATAGCAAGCAGTATTCACAACCTCAGTCCAGAATTGAACAGGAAGCTTAGAATCTGCAAGCATAGTTCTTGCTACTTCAATCAATGTTCTGTCTTTCCTTCCAACCACCCCATTATGTTGTCGTACGTAAGGAGCACTATATTCTCGATGAATTCCCTTTTGAATACAAAATAAATCCAACACGTTGTTTCTAAACTCCGTACCATTATCACTTCGAATTCGTCTCACTTTCAGTTTGTATAGTGATTCGATCTTAGTGATTAAGTTTTGAACCAGAATGGGTGTTTGATCTTTTGAACTCATAAATAAAACCCATTAATATCTTGAATAGTCATCAGTGACGACCAAACAATACCAATCTCCAGCGATACTCGCACGATTCACAGGACCGAACAGATCTATATGAAGTCGTTCCAATGGAGTGTCAATGGTATTGATTAACTTAGATGGGTGTGATTTCTTTCTCTGTTTTCCCTTTTTGCAAGCAACAAAGTGGTCTGATAATTTAGAATGTTTCAAGGTGTAAGGCCCCGTTCCCGGTGCCTCACTTTAACGTCGGATTGACTCATAAACACAGTTCTACAAATCAGAGTTAATTAAAACTTTTGCGGAATATAAAACTTTAGCCGTTTATTACAAAACATTTAATCTTTTCTTTAAGACTATAACGTAAAATATCATATTTAAAACATTGTTTCTTCCATCTTCAGATGCCAGCCGTTCAATCCATGCCATGTGTCATCCTCATGCCGGCTCTTTAGTTTGCTCACCTGCGTGCATACTAAAAGTCAGCTATGCTGAGTGAGTTCTAGTTAATCAAGCAACTTATCATACAACCACTACATGCAATTATATACGTATCCGAAGACACATAGTCCACTAACTAACCTGCTCAATTTACCACTTAACCTTTTATTTACCCCTACAGCTTAGCCACTTTAATAACGAATAACGTTATGCCACTTTGCCACTTTAATAACGTACAACGTTATGCCACTTTAATAACGTACCACGTACTATCATCATGCCACTAACACTCTTACTAGACTCTTGCCACTTCTAACACACTCTACCTCTACTTGTCTACATCACACTTCATATCAATACATTATTTACATAATAAGAAAGTCACATCAAACATTCATACACACTAACAACCACTTGGCAATCACTATCCTTGACGATACGTGCAATATCCGAAGATCGTTCACGTACCGACAAGCATTATATAATAGCTACCTCGTATAACATCTATAGCATACACTTACTTAAGGTAAGTGTATTCACACTTCACATCGAGTATGCACACAGCCCTGAAAACATAACAAGGAAAATGGGGCTAGAAACTCACCTGAATGCGATTACGTTCACCGTTTATAGTTATTCCTTTCTTGAGCAGTGTGACGACTAACTGTATAACAAATACACGTATCAATTAACTATTACTACTGGTATCGTATTTCTATCTTAATATAACCCACAACGAACGGGGGTCCGGGGGCAGCGCCCCTGGCAGCTGGGTTCTAGGGGCGGCAGCCCCTAGCGGGGTCCAAGGGGCAGAGCCCCTGGCTTAAGTTATTATTCATTAGGATTTTAAATTATTATTCTATTCACCTACTCACTCGTTAGCCCGATTCGTGGTCTAGTACTGGATTAATTTTACTTAGCGTTTTAAGCGAACTTAACATTAAGCGAACTTAACATTAAGCGAACTTAATCATTAAGCGAACTTAATCATTAAGTGAATTTAATCATTAAGAGAACTTAATTATTAAGCGAACTTAACATTAAGCGAAGTTAACATTAAACGAACTTATCACCAGGCGAACTTGTATAGGGCGAACTTATATGGGTGTGAACTTATCATGCACGCGAACATATAGGTTAGCGAACTTATCTATAGCAGCAACGGGTTCTGATTTTATCCCCATAAACATCTCTGTCCCACTCGTAACCCTTCGATATGATGTTAATCAATCCCGTGAACATTCCCATGATCATTATTTGATGATTCGGTTCGAAAACGCACAAAGTTTGGACCTTTAAACTCAAAAACGTTCAATACTAGATCTAAGGTTTTCTTTGAACGAACCGTACGCGTTTATGGACTCATTAGGTTCGTTCTAACATCAAGTTTGCTACTTTAATACTTGTTTATACCCGATCTTTGCTAGGTTCGAGTTTCAAGGATAACCGTTCATAAAAACGGAAACTTTAAGGATAAAGGACATACCTTTACGTGTTTTTAAGGTTACGGTTTGCTTGGTGATGAACTACAATCTTGTATCTTGCTTGCACGCTCAAGATCTATTAAGTTATAGGCTCGGTTTGGTCTCGGATTGCTCCTTAGCTCGTGGTCGTATATGGTGTAGGAAGTATATGTGTGTTTTTGAGTGTGTAGAGATTAGGATGGATAAGATGGATGGAATGGAAAGGATTGGGGTTTAAGGGGGTATTTATACTCCCTTAAGCCCATGGACCTAAGGCCCATATTTCTTTTTTGGTCCATAACTAATCCCATCTAATTATCCTACTTAGTCTTTCGTATTTTACTATTATTATTATCGTTCCACTAACTCGTTTATTTTACCCGAAAAAATAATATATATTAAATATTACTTTAGAAATTTCGGGATGTTACACAAGGAAACACCTTCGACCAAGTCATTAGCCAATAAATAATTCATCTTCCGAACATGAATATGACCCATTCTTCTATGCCAGAGAATCGTGTCCTTTTCAGTTTCCTTAGAAACAAAACACGTTTCTACAGAAGTTGATGCTTTAGAAGACATGTTTAACACATAAATATCATTCGATCGAGGGGATCGCATGACAACCATGTCCTCGGGAATGACGTATCCTGGTTTCAGAATCAGACATTCTTTATCATTCAATACAGTAGTATATTTCTTATCACAAATTTGTGACACACTTAATAAATTATGATCAACCTTATCACAATAGTTGACCTTTTCAAACGTGATATGCCCATTCGAAACTTCGCCTTCTTTTGTTATCATACCCCCAGAATTCCCAGCAAAAGCAACATACCCTCCTTGAATATTTCTAACATTTGTTAAGAGATAAAGGTTGCTAGTAATATGACAAGAACATCCACTGTCCATTATCCAGTTTTCACCTGAAATAGTCTTGGATGAACCCTACACACGAAAAGAAAATGATTAGTTCAAAAAGGCAGCCCAGGCCTCAGTTTTGGGCACCTCTTGAGTTTCTCTTGGAAGTTTAACATTAAGTGAATCTGAATGTTGTTTAGCCACTTGTGAGTATGTCACAGGTCTTTTTGACTTTCGTCGTAAGTAAGCAGCTTAAACAATATTTGCGTTCACATTTTTTCAAATCGGTTCAGTCGGTACAAATTTGGGCTTAACATAATTTACATTCTCATTAACATGGATCACCTTTTGTGGATTCACATAAGAAAACATAATGTGAGTTTCATCATCAAATGACGTTGGTTGTCTCAAAATCTCCTTGATCAAAGGAACGGGTTTTGATTGTTCCTTGATGAATGGATGAAGATTTTGGGATTTCTTCAATCCACAGTTTCTGACAACATGTCCATGTTCACCACAGAGAAAACATGTTCTCATGTCAACACGTTCATGTGATGGTTTAGCAGAAACATGTGTAGTTGAAGGTTGACGATAAACTCCAGCAATTGAACCTTTATCCAAGTCATCAAAAGTCACAGAGTTCCGTTTCATATAAAACTCCGAGTTCGAACAATTTGAAAAGCTTTGTAACGAATCAGTTCCATTTGACTTTACAAACTGAACATTTTTAGCAGATTTTAACAAAATTTTCGCTTTTATCAACGGATCTACCACTTTTGATGTCTTAGATTTCACAAACTTGTTTTCAAGGTCTTGTACCTTAGAAGTTTCATTGTGAAAGACACTTTCAATCAATTCGGGTTTGATGATATCGAGTGGAATGTCTTTCTCAGTGAACATTGTGCTTATTCCTTTAAGCTTAAACACATGACCAGTTGATGGCTTCGAAGCGACATGATTGATAAAACGCACCAAATCCTCATCAGAAATTTTAGGTTTTTCTGATTTCTTGGCCTTCACTGGTTTAACCTTAACTTGTTCCTCCTTTTTCACTTGAGTTGTATTTGAACCATAAATAGCCTCCTCAAATTCACGAGGTTCACATAAAATGTGATTTGAACGTGAAATATCCTGATTTTTGTGGATAACTTCAGGTTCAAATACATCCTCGACAAGTAATTTTTCAACATTAGTTTCAACAAAGACCTTTTTGCTTTGAAAATGAGGTTTCTGTGATGAAACTTGAGCATTCACATTTTCATTTTTAGAACTTTTAAGAGTTATGTCAACAACTGGTTCATTAACAACAATTTCTCCATTTCCAACAAAAAGATTTGCTGTGTAATCACTGTGAAATGGTGGTTGATGTGCTAAAAGTAGTCAAATAATTATTAACTAAAATTATACTAATGTAGACACTAAGTAATACTCTAGACCCTTAAACTACTAACCGGCAAGTGAACCTGTCGACTCTAGTACAACTAAGTAAGTCCGGATATTGAACCCACGAGACTCTATAAATTACGAAACTAGCAAACAAGACTCAACTACAAGACACGACTACTTATTAATAATATTTGAGGAAGAATTTTATACTAATTAATTAAAACTCTAAATAAATAATTAACTAATAATTAAAACTTACTAATGATTACTTTAATTAAACTAATTATTAAACTAATAATAAACTAATAAAACCTAACCCTAATTTATATAATAATAATAAAACATAATCATTACCTAAAACTAATTAATTAATTAAACTTAAACCTAATTACTTTAAACTAATAAACAATTAAGAAAACTTAGATTGATTCAGATGATAAAGATAACTACTTAGGCTAGAATTCCCAAAGTTACGGTTATTAATTAAATGAAAAACTCAAGTTATGGAACTGGGATCATGAAATAGACCCTTGACAGAAAACCCGAACAGGACCCTTTGAACTTCAAGAAGACGCCTATGTATTTCTAACAAGTTTTAAGACTCACCAGTTTTATGAATTAAACTTCCTTACGGTTATTTAATAACTTATGTCTAAGTATCTTTATGACGAAAACCTACCTTACAACGCGGAAATCAGAGATAGCAAAGCAGACTCAATTAACTTAATAGACTAAGCTAACAATCAAACCTAGACGGACTCCTTACGAAGAACTAAATCTAGCAATCTCGACAAGCAAAGATCTATCAATAGCCTATCACCTTACAACTTTCTAGGCTAGCAGCTCACTTTTATCTGTTTAATTGATTTTATTGTTTCTATGATTTTAATCGATATTAATCACAAAATAGTCAAGAACACATAGTAAATGACCTAACAAAACCTTATCATGTGAAACAATCAACAAGGGCAATGTGAAACAATAAATCAAAGTAAACAAAACCAAGCAATCAAACGCATCTATTAAATCAAACTCAACAATTTACTTAGAACATAAAATCAATAACGAAAATAAATCCAAACAAAATCAAACCGAACTAAGGTTCATCATGACCTAAGTAGTTTATGGAGTTTTAGCCTAGCATCATAAAGTCTAAATCAAACAAAACAATTAAAACTAAAAACATGGTGAAAATCTAATAAACGAAATATTAAAGGCGATAAAACCCATAATCTCCAAAGGTGAACGTGTAACTCTTCACCGGCTATCCTCTTTCCTTCAAAATCACCACAAAACTCGAAAATATGCTCCAAGAACTCCCAATTTCAGCTGGTGGCTTCAGGTTATGTTCAGGTTTATGTTAAAGATGTTTACATACCCAAAACAAGGCCCAACTTGAAGCAAACACGAAATAAAACTCCACTAGCAGCTCCTAGGCGCCGCGCGACCAGGAGATGGGAACCTGGCCGCGCGGCGCGGCGTGTTCCACCAAGGAGGCCGGTCAGACCGGTTCTCTGATCTGATCCTTCCTGACGCGTTCCGAATCTTCTTTTCGGCTCTTTTTAGCTCGTTTTTCGCCCTATTTGATCACGATCAACTTCCAATGCCTACAAAACATATAAGTGTTAGCAGTATACAAATCTCGACTAAAAACAAACATAAACTATTAAAATTCTAAATAAAATATACACGGGAAAAATAAACATTTAGCATTATATCAAATATCCCCACACTTGTTCTTTTTTCGTCCCTGAAAAAGCTTGATGCAGTTGGATCAGAATCGGAAAATTACAGTCTTACAAACATATAGGTTAATTTTTAAAGCTCAGAAAAACGCAAAATCCGTGATCACCGATATTGTTTACCACTTAAACCATTGCCTTAATCTTTACCGGGACAAATAAGATCCGACAATAATAGTACTCAGTGATTTACACAATTAAGACCCGCTTATTTTCAGGTTTTACCGGACAAGACCACCCCAACTTGACTTACACCTCAAAATTAGCAGATTTAAAACTTTTGTTTCTCTATTTTTTTTATGAATAGTTAAGACGATCAAGGGTATTGTTTATCCACCTAAGCTTAAGCATCAAAGTCTAACAAGCAGCCATTAGATACGATTAAGGTACAATTAATTAATAAATAGTGTTCCCCACAACATGACATACCCCCGTTATCAAGCAATACACCGAACCATTACCATAGGTGAGTATGCAAAATTTCATCTGTAGGGCTTACATGTAGCGTGTCCCTTGTGGTCCGTTTCTTAATGGTAATGAGACGCGAGCAAGGGGACCCCACATGGCTAACAGCGTGGATGATCAAGTCTGTATTGTATTTGTACTTTTGTGATCATGTTTAAAGGCTTATAAGGGTTTGCTCTTTTTTAGCTGTATTTTAAATATTCATAACCCCACTTAGAAATTGTGAATACCCAGATGAATAGACTGCATACAGACCCATGGTCTCTGGATCCGGGGCATCCCATCAATACAAGATTTAAGGTTATAAAACCATACTCCAATGATGTGTAAAACACTAAAACTAACAGTTTAAGATTTATATCACAGGCTACACGACATACTCAAACGTTAAACCTACCCAACCATCATCTGATAACGTATTCAGATTTTTTAAAATTTTATAATATTTCCACATTTCATACCAATATTGAGGCTTGAGTATGGCCCGACCTTTTGATGTGCTAAAAGTAGTCTAATAAATATTAACTAAATTACGCTAATCCAGACACTAAGTAATACTCTAGACTCTCTAAAACTCGACTAAACTACTAACCGGCAAGTGAACCGATCGACTCTAGTAAAGCTAAGTAAGTACGGATATCAAACCCACGAAACTCTTTAAATTACGTAAATTAACTAATTAGACTCGACTAACTGACACGGCTATTTAATTATTATTACTAAAGGGGGGTTTATTATAATACTATTAATTAAACTAATATTAAAATCTAATTAATAAAAGACAAGTAAAAACGAAAAGAATATTTTTATGAGTTTAAAATCAGATGACGATGAAAAAACCACCTAGGCTAGAATCCCCAAAGTTTCAGTTATCAATTAATCGGAAAATGCTTGTTATGGAACATTGATCATAAAATAGTCACTTAAAAGAAAACCCAAACAGGACCCCTGGCCCTTCTCAAGAAAACGCCTATGGATTTCTATTAAGTTCTTAAAAACACCAATTTTAATATTAAACTTCCTTACGGTTATCTAATTAATTATGATAGAGTACCTTTATAATGAAATCCTACCTTACAGCGCGGAAGTCAAAGGTAATTTGACTAACTTAATTGACTCGCTAGACAATACTAATTAATAAAACCTAGACGGACTCTTTACGAAGAACTAAATCTAGAAATCTCAATCAACAAAGATTTAGCAATAACCTATCACCTTACAGCTTTCTAGGTTAGCAACACGCTTTTATTCGTTTGACTAATAATATTATTCCTATGATCTTATTCGAATTCAATCATAAACTAGTCAAAAACACACAGTAGATGATCTAACAAAATCTTATTATATGAAACAATCACCAAGAATTTTGTGGAATAATATAACTAGAACAACCAAAACCAAGTACACATACGCATCAATCAAATAAACCAAACAATTTACTGAATCATAAAACCATAACGAAAAGCAAACTCCAAATAAAATAAAAACTTCAAACAATGGTTCATCACAAGCCTAGGCAGTCTAATAAGTTTAGCCTAGCATCTTAAAATCAAATAAACTAAAATAATTATGTTCAACAACCAAGCTCATATTTAAAATAATAAATTCAAACCGAATATTGATGATGCTTGGTTGAATAGGTGTTGAACCCAAACGATCTTAGCTCGAAATAAAGCCTTTCTTCTCTTATTCTCTCTTTTCTTCTTGCGACAAAAACCTGTCAAAACCTCCTTTTCGTCGGGCTCTCCTCGTAGGATTAAAACCCCTCTATTTATTAATAACAAAACATATAGCCGACTTTTTTTTAGCTCGGGACCTATCAGCCCATTCTCATACTAAGTTTTAGCCCATGACTTTTTATATGTTTGTGATTGGCCCAACCGACATCACCTTAATTCTTTTTTTTCAACGAGACCATGTATACAAAAACAAATAAATATGGTTAATAATAATAGTTTATTTATTCAATCATTTATAATTTAATTTATATAACTCTTTTTTTTTCTTTTCATTTTTTTAGTTTGAAATACATATCACTCGTTTGTATTTAAAATGAAATACTATGAAAGAGCTTCAAACTTAAACATGTTTTGAATTAACTTTGAGAATGTAGATAAAAAATAAAAATATATAATCTTTTCGAAACTTATTTCATTGGACTCAAATTTAATAAAAATATTTCTTTTTAGCTTGTTATCTTTTAGATACCTTAAAATTCAAATATGAACCACCTTAGAGTAATATTAAATAAATACCAACTCAAAACCAATTAAAAGTGTAGAAAAATATTAATATAAAATATGTTTAATTTGGCTCACATCAAATATCCCCACACTTACTCTTTTTTCGTCCCTGAAAAAGTCTAATGCAGTTAGATCAGAATCAGAAAAATTACAGTCTAACAAACATATAGGTTAATTTTAAAAGCTTAGAAAAACGCAAAAACTGCGATCACCGATATTGTTGTCCACTTAAGCCCATGCCTTAATTTTTACCGGGACAAATAAGATCCAACAATAATATTACTCAGTGGCTTACACAATTAAGACCCGCTTATATTCAGCTTTTACCGGACTAGACCACCCCAACTTGACTTAAACCTCAAAATTAGCATATTTAAAACTTTTGTTGCTCTTCTTTTCTTTTTTCATGAATAGTTAAGACGATCAAGGGTATTGTTTATCCACCTAAGCTTAAGCATCAAAGTCTACCAAGCAGCCATTTATACGATTAAGGTACAATTAATTAATAGCTAGTGTTCCCCACAACATGACATACCCCCGTTATCAAGCAATACCCCGAACCATCACTATAGGTGAGTATGCAAAATTTCATTTGTAGGGCTTACATGTAGTGTATCCCTTGTGGCCCGTTTCTTAATGGTAATGAGACGCGAGCAAGGGGACACCACATGGCTAACAGCGTGGATGATCAAGTCTGTAGTGTATTTGTACTTTTGTACTTTTGTGATCATGGTTTATAGACTTATACGGGTTTGCTCTTTTTAGCTTTATTTTAAATATCCACAACCCCACTTAGGAATTGTGAATACCCAGATGAATAGATTGCATACTGACCCATGGTCTCCGGACCCGAAGCATCCCATCAATACAAGATTTAAGGTTATAAAACCATACGCCAATGAGGTGTAAAACACTAAACTAGCAGTTTAAGATTTATATCACAAGCTACACGCCATACTCTAACGTTAAACCTACCCAAGCATCATATGATAACGTATTAAGATTCCTTTAAAACTTATAATATTTCCACTTTTTCATACCAAAAATTGAGGCTTGAGTAGGGCCTGGCCTTTCATTACTTATCTTCCACGGACAAAACACTTTACCCACAAAAGATTTCCGTTTTAACCATTTTATCAAATTGCCCTTTCATTTTCAAGGTTGAGCCTACCGACACATCCCAAGTTAAGTGCATTTTTTATTATTTATCTCCTATTATTAGTAGTTTGAAAAACCAATTTCCGATAAATATCATCATCTTCCACTTTAACGCAAAAAAACTAAATTCAAGGGACATTTTTTAAAACATTTTTTAATTTTTTTTTTCAATTTTTTTTAAGTTTTTTTTTTCAATTTTTTTTATTTTTTTATATTTTTTAATATACCGCAAAATCAATTTAAACTACGACTCAAATATCCTATCCCCACACTTAAATTTTGCATTGTTCTCAATGCAAGGATAGAGACGACTTAAAATAATAAAATAAAATAAAGTTGGACTACAAAAAAACTACAAATCTAAAAATTAAAAACAAAAGCAAATAAAAAGATTAACAAGCTAGATAATGGAAAAGACTTATCTGGTAATATGCGTATGAAACATGATGCCAAAGTTTTCTTCCATGAATGCTCTCCAACTACGAACATGCTCAGCAAATAGTAACTCCTTCTCTCACGAACATACGCAGCCAAACAAAACAAATAAACATGTCTAAAAAATGTATCTTATCATAACGATAGATATTATGCAATTAAAGTCTTTCACCAACCCAACTAATATATAAGACATGAATAATCAGGAGCAAATAAATATACATAAAGTATACGGCTCCACTACTCCATCCCCACACTTATCTTTTTCATTAAATTCTTACTTGGGGATCGCCTCTCTAGCTCAAACAATCTTCAAACTAACCAAACTTAAAAACACAAAACAAAGACGAACTACAAAAATTACGTTAGCGACTCGATTAAATATACAAACTCCGCGAAACCTCCCCATACTTGAACTTAATCAGGAGGTTTCTCCTTGATCTGGACCCTATCCAACCCGTTTAGTCCCACCCGGAATTTACCAAACAGTAATATATCAATGATGGAACCGCAAAATATTAACTTAGAATTAAAAATCAGTAACGGGTCAAACCACCTATATTTAAACTTACCTGGCAAGAGCCGAATGCGTTGTAAGTATCGAGAAGACTGGTCGTGTTTGACTTTTAATGGCTTTTTAACTCCCGTAGACCATCTTCTAAAGTATACGCAACTTCGGTTTTCAGGTAACCTATCATCCTTGACCTTCTCCCGTGATTTTAATTCCCGATAAGAATCAAAACACAGTCCACGGGCCGGCAATAGTGTTCTTCCTCTAACACCACATCCTCATCTACACCGTCCTCTACAAGTAGGGCCTCGAAAAACGCGACATCCTCATTAACGTCCAGTGTGTCTCCCCCGTCATAATCCGACAATCCATCCAACTCCAGATTCAAGAAATCATCTTCCTCGTTAAGCTCATTATCAACCTTAATCATATCCTCAACACCAAACATTAGATCGAGTGACTCTCTCAATTCTATCTCTTCCTCAAACACAGGTTTCACCATAATTGATTTCAGATATGCAGCCCACTCCTCCTCGTCACAATCATCATCGGAATCACTACAAAACTCAGTACAATTAGCAACACATACCTGTGAAACCTGAAGTGGGACTCCATCAGCCACTCGTGTCTCCGTATCCGAGATGAGCTCATCTTCTTCATCTACATATTCCATGATTGGCTCTTTCCCTTATTCTGGAAATGTTGGGAACAACTCGCCCAACCGATTCATGTATCCCAAATAGTTGCCTTCCGCATCATACTTATAACCAGGTGTCGGTTGCTCCTCCAGCTGCACACTCTCCTCTTCGGTTTCTCGAATAAATTCGCTATCTGACTCGTACACGCATTGGGAGATCTGCTTTGGCCCTTCTTCCACCTTTGTCAGTTTTCTGGAAATTTCTTTAACTGCATCTTGGAGACCTGCAAAAACAGATATTTGATTTCATAGTATAGCATCATGTTCAGCTAATGTTTGTTGGTATTGGGCATCTTTCTCCAAAGGTCGGGTCAACAACTCCTCTATCTTATTCAAATACGCCTCAGCACCCCTGTTGGGGTTGCTCTCAGAATGTTGGCCATTACTTTGCTCGGTTGTATTAATATCCCTGATTTGGTTCATTATAATATGATGAGGACCCCTGTGAAAGATAAGACTGTTGCTGAACATAGGGCTTAGTACGATTATATGGACATGCACCGGTCATATGACAACCATAGCATCTATAACAAATAAAGTTAGAACCCTTATATGGACAATCATAGTGTAAATGAGGATCACCACACGTATCACAATTAAGGTTACTATAGTATGGACATTTAATGGTAAAGTGAGGTCCATTACAAATTTCAGACATAATAACAAGAATCTAAACAAGCAAAAGACACGGACAATTAGACACCTATGACTCAAAGAAAAAAAAAATAGAAATAAACACGTAATTATCTAATTAACTAAAACCCTAAAAACTCGAAAGCAAAAACACAATAGCACGTATATAGCAAGTAAGTCCAATCAGTGTTAGTAACGCAATCGCCAAGAGTCCCCGGCAACGGAGCCAAAAATTTGATGTGCTAAAAGTAGTCTAATAAATATTAACTAAACTACGTTAATCTAGACACTAAGTAATACTTTAGACTCTCTAAAACTCGACTAAACTACTAACCGGCAAGTGAATTGATCGACTCTAGTAAAGCTAAGTAAGTCCGGATATCAAACCCACGAGACTCTTTAAATTACGTAAATTAACTAATTAGACTCGACTAACTGACACGACTATTTAATTATTATTACTAAAGGGGGGTTTATTATAATACTATTAGTTAAGCTAATATTAAAATCTAATTAATAAAAGACAAGTAAAAACGAAAAGAATATTTTTATGAGTTTAAAATCAGATGACGATGAAAAACCACCTAGTCTAGAATCCCCAAAGTTTCAGTTATCAATTAATCGGAAAATGCTTGTTATGGAACATGGATCATAAAATAGTCACTTAAAAGAAAACCCAAACAGGACCCATGACCCTTCTCAAGAAGACGCCTATGGATTTATATTATGTTCTTAAAAACACCAATTTTAATATTAAACTTACTTACGGTTATCTAATTAATTATGATAGAGTACCTTTATAATGAAATCCTACCTTACAGCGCGGAAGTCAAAGGTAATTTGACTAACTTAATTGACTCGCTAGACAATACTAATTAATCAAACCTAGATGGACTCCTTACGAAGAACTAAATCTAGAAATCTCAATCAACAAAGATCTAGCAATAACCTATCACCTTACAGCCAAGGTTGCAAAAGTCGCTAGGCGGACCCTGGGCGAAATATTGGGGAGTTAGGAGTACTTGGCCATAGTCGGTGAGTACTCGGCCTTAGTCGGAGAGTACTCGGGGATGGCTCACCGAGAACTCGGCCTAGGCGGGAATTACTTGGGGATTACTCGTTAAGTACTCGGTGCCTAGGCGCGATTTTTACAACCATGCTTACAGCTTTCTAGGTTAGCAGCACGCTTTTATTCGTTTGACTAATAATATTATTCCTATGATCTTATTCGAATTTAATCATAAACTAGTCAAAAACACACAGTAGATGACCAAACAAAATCTTATTATATGAAACAATCACCAAGAATTTTGTGGAATAATAAAACTAGAACAACCAAAACCAAGTACACATACGCATCAATCAAATAAACCAAACAATTTACTGAATCATAAAACCATAACGAAAAGCAAACTCCAAATAAAATAAAAAACTTCAAACAATGATTCATCACAAGCCTAGGCAGTCTAATAAGTTTAGCCTAGCATCTTAAAATTAAATAAACTAAAATAATATGTTCAACAACCAAGCTCATATTTAAAATAATAAATTCAAACCGAATATTGATGATGCTTGGTTGAGTAGGTGTTGAACCCAAACGATCTTAGCTCGAAATAAAACCTTTCTTCTCTTATTCTCTCTTTTCTTCTTGCGACAAAAACCTGTCAAAACCTCCTGCGCGTCGGGCTCTCCTTGTAGGGTTAAAACCCCTCTATTTATTAATAACAAAACATATAGTCGACTTTTTTTAGCTCGGGACCTATCAGCCCATTCTCATACTATGTTTTAGCCCATGACTTTTTTTATGTTTGTGATTGGCCCAACCGACATCACCTTAATTCTTTTTTCTTATAATAAAATTATATTACTTATTGCTTTTTTCAACAAGACCCTGTATACAAAAACAAATGAATATGGTTAATAATAATTTATTCATTCAATCATTTATAATTTAATTTATATAACTCCTTTTTTTTCTTTTCATTTTCTTTAGTTTGAAATACATGTCACTCGTTTGAATTTAAAATGAACTACTATGAAAGAGCTTCAAACTTAAACATGTTTTGAATTAACTTTGAGAATGTAGATGAAAAATAAAAATATAAAATCAATTCGAAACTTATTTCATTGGACTCATATTTAATAAAAATATTTCTTTTTAGCTTGTTATCTTTTAGATACCTTAAAATTCAAATACGAACCACCTTAGAGTAATATTAAATAAATACCAACTCAAAACCAATTAAAAGTGTAGAAAAATATTAATATAAAATATGTCTAATTTGGCTCACATCACCTTTCATTACTTATCTTCCACGGACAAAACGCTTTACCCACAAAAGATTTCCGTTTTAACCATTTTATTAAATTTCCCTTTCTTTCTCAAGGCCGAGCCTACCGACACATCCCAAGTTAAGTGTGTTTTCTTTTATATTATCTCATATTATTAGTAGTTTGAAAAACCAATTTCCGACAAATATCATCATCTCCCACTTTAACGAAAAAAACTAATTTAATGGACACTTTTTAAAAAAAATCAATTTTTTTATTTATTATTTTTATTTAATTAAGAACTCAAGTACAAAAACAAAAACGTAACTAAAATTAGTTGAAACACTTGTGTCCCATCCCCACACTTAAATTTTGCATTGTCCTCAATGCGGGCACGGGAAACACGACTCGAAAAAATTAAAACAAAAGCTAAAATTATAAAAATAAAAAGAAAAAACCTAAAAATAAAAACAAAGACATAAAAATAAAAACATAAAAACAAAGTACAATGGAAAAGACTTAACTGGTAATATGCGAGACTGTCAATGTGCCAGTCTATTTCAATGGGTGCTCTCCTCACTAACCGCTCAACATGAATTACTCATTCTCTCTCTCTAAACGGACACGGCCACTCCTCTCGACAAACCTAAGTAACATCAAACATAACATCTAAAAAATAAAGGTTACTTATAAGTTTTCAACAACCACCAACTTCCAACTCGCCAGCCCAACCAAATAGTCTAAAATAATATCAGTACAGACCAAATAAAAATATAAACATCATAAAAGAATAAAAACAAAAACATCATAAAAGATAATAAACTCCCATGCTGGCTCGTCAACTCAAGATCAATCCTTGTCCTCCTCTTCCTCCGACTCCTGCTCAAAATAGGGAAATGGCTCTGCATTATCAAATTCCGGATGACCCGGCCCGTAAATCGGTTGTCTATAACCATACCCCGAACCACCCGGAGCACTCGAACCGCTCGGACCCGCAACATCCGGCTGTCGGAGAGACGCAGGCAAAACAATCCTCAACTCAGTCATCAAATGCCTCATATGCTCATCTTGGCTTCTCTAGTTCGCCTCTATCATCTGGTGCTGCTGTTCTCGCATCATCTGTCTCAACTCATCCCGCTGCTCGGTCACATACCCCCTAATCTGATCAAAACCGGACTCCATCCGGTCAAACAATGAGTCCATCGTAATAGTCTCGGGGCGAGGCTCTCTGACCGGGAACTGAACACCCGGTCTCTCGGATATGTGTAGTGGCCTCTGGTGACGTGTCGGTAAACCGGCTCTTATAGCCGCAACAGCCTCGGTGTTCGGTGGTGGATGAATTTGTGGGCCCAACTTAACAACCTCCCACGCTAACGGGTCAGTCGTCTTCAAAATACCCGCATTTCACAAATCCTTGACTCCCGCAAACTCTCTTCCGGGTCCAAATCTCATGTATTTTGGTTGAAACTTGTCAAGCACACCCACATTTCGAGCAATGAGTGTGATGTATGGGCCTATATCCAGCTTTGACCTATTTTTACTTCCACCACGTCTCGTCCGATGAAAGGAACATGCCAAAAGACTCGCGTAATTAATCGGGACCTTCTCTACCATCGCCAATAAACAAAATAGATCCAACCAGTTAATCTTGTTATCGCTGGAACCACGACCAATCAATGTGTTTACCAAAGTCCTATGAATAAAACGAAGCACCGGATCCCGAATATCCGAGCTTGCCATCGAACCCGAGAACGAACTTATAGCAATCTTACCCCAAAACGCAGCCAACTCTTCCTGATCAAAATTCACCTTTCGCTTACTTGTGAACACACCTCGAATACTTGTCAGAAAACCCGGCTCTTTAACCTCATCCTCCGTATAAAACCCGCTCACTGCCGCAAACTCCGCCATAGTCATATCATACCATTTTCTTTCCATAGCAAATGACACCGCATCCGATTGTTCAAAATTACCATCTTTATATTGAAACGTGCTTAAAAATTCTAATGTCAGCTCGCGATATTGCGGTTCGTTAAGACACAGCATAGCCATAAATTGCGAGCCCAATAACTCCTCCACTCTCTCTTTCTGACCAATCATACTCAACAAATCCCAATCTATAGTCTTAAAAATGAGAAGATCCGAATTGATTAACTTACACAATCGACCATATCTTGTGAATTCTTCTCGAACTTAAGCAATGAACTATCCATAAGGTTTGGAGCTCTTCTATTTGCCCTAATCGGCCCGGCTTGGTATTCATTCACACGAGTACTCGGCTCCATAAAAATAATCGGGTCTGACTCACCTTGCGGTAGCGGTGTCGGGCACCTTTTGTGTTTTCCTGCCTTTTTCGACATCCTAAACACAATTAAACAAGCAAATAAAACATGGGAGTAAGTAAATAAACTAAAAAAGAATAAAACAAAACAATTTTTTTTTAAATTTTCGGATTTTTTAATAATTTTTTTTAATCAAAAACTGAAAATAAATTAAATTTAGAAATCCGGGTTACAAATAATTCAAACCGACTCATTTGAATGAAAATTAAGTCCGTGCGAGCGGATTTTATTTTTACTAAAAAGCTAACGGAAAACCAACTTTTTTAAGACTTTACTAGTTTGTAAAAACCGAAAACATTAATACCGACTCAAAAAACATCACCTCCTCCCGGCTCGTTTTTAACTACTAAAACATCAATATCCAAAATCCCAAACTAAACTCCAACACTTAATACACTCGGTATAATCCCAAATCGACCAAACCACAACCGCGAAAAATAAAGTTTCAACATATTCCAACCCTACCAACCGCACCCAACAACTCAACTAAACTACCTAACCATACCAAACCGCACCCAAAAACCAACTTATACAACTTACTTGAGAAAAATCTGACAACAAAGTTAGTAAAACTAAAGCTAAAACTAAGATTATAATACACAAAGATTACAAAAAAATACAAGAAGTCATACCTTTGAGTAGTGTAAAACCCGGATGAACTTTTAAAAATTTAAGAACTAAAGTGTGTGCAAGTGATAGAATTAATGAAGATTCGGTTAAAATTGATGGTGGGTTATGATATTAGGGTGATAGGAAAGTGATTGTGAGGTTTAATTTGAAGAATAATGGTGTAAAATTGAAGAAATTGGTGAAGAAGATGATGGGAGCGCGGGTTAGGGTTTAAGTTGAAAGAGGATTTTTGAAAAACAATGAAAATTTGGTATAAGATGATGTAAATGATCAAAAAAAATCGGATATGGGTGTAATTGGGGCGCCGCGCGGCCGTTTTTTCAGCCGCGCTACACGACGTGCATAGCTGGATGTATATTTACCTCCGCGCCGCGCGGAGGGATTAGATGACCCCGTCACGCACCCGACGGGCACTCTTGGCAGAAAGTTTTGACATTTTTTAGAGCTATTTTTCCTTAGAAAAAAATTAGAAAATTGCCAATTATTTGTTTTGCCCATTTTATGTTATTTTTACGTGCAAAACTTACCTGGCATCCTTTGAATCCTCGTAAAACCTCTCGTTATGATGGTGATGATTCCTTGCATTGACTCGATGACGCAACAAAACTACAAAAAATAAAGTTAGTGACCCAAATAAATGAAAATAAAATAAAGAAATTATACAAACTCTACACTTGAGTTTTCACTCAAGAACCCGTTTTGATGATTCAGTTCGATGGATCGAGGGGAGTTTCCTCCACCTCGAATGAATCCTCCGGCCCTCCAAGATAATGCTTTAGACGATATCCATTTACTTTCCACGAACTTCCATTGCCTGGATTCTCTAACTCCATCGCTCCATACGGAAACACTTCCTTCACCAAATAAGGTCCCGTCCACTTGGATCTCAACTTACCTGCAAATAACTTCAAACGATAATTAAATAACAATACTTTATCACCCTTTTTGAAGTTTTTACCTCCCTTTAAACGTCGATCGTGCAACACTTTCGTCTTTTCCTTGATATCCAACGATCGAGAATACGCCGCATCACGAAGTTCCTCTAACTCATGAATTTGAAAATACCTTTTCCTAGAGGCCTCAGTAAGATCAACATTAACCGTCTTCAACGCCCCAAACGCCCGATGCTCTAACTCAACGGGAAGATGACATGCTTTACCATAAACTAGCATAAACGGTGTAGTACCCAACGGTGTCTTGTATGCGGTTCTGAATGCCCATAGCTCGTCATCCAACTTCTCTGACCAATCCTTCCGACTTATCCCCACCGTCTTCTCCAAAATTCTTTTCACCCCTATATTAGCATTATCGACTTGACCATTCTTTTGAGGATGGTAAGCGGTAGAGGTGCGATGAGTTACAAAAATGATGAGCTAATGCTTTCTCCATGACGGAATTACAAAAATGAGTACCTCGATCACTAATAATCGCCCATGGAGTCCCGAAACGAGTGAACAACTTTTTTAAAAACTTCACAACAACTCTCGCATCATTTGTGGCCAATGCTTGGGCTTCAACCCACTTGGAAAAATAATCTATTGCCACTAGAATATACTTGTAACCACCATAAACGGGAAACGGTCCCATAAAATCGATACCCCAAACATAAAAAATTTCAAGAGTTGTATGAGGTTTTGAGGCTTCTCGTTTTTCGATGAAATATTTCCGGTGCGAAGCATCACATGTCTTAACAAATTCCACCGCATCTTTTACAACCGGCGTCCAATAAAAACCACTATCAAATACCTTCTGAGCCGTGGCATGCGCACCATGATGACCTTCCGTTAAACCTTCATGAACATGCTTTAGAATATTCCACCCTTCTTCTTTCGACACACATCTTCTAAGAATTCGGTCACCACCAATCTTGAAAAGAAACGGATCGTCCCAAACATACCGAGTAACATCTCGGAAAAACTTCTTCTTTTGTTGAGTAGTCATCCCTTTCAACACAAGGCCCGTAGATAAATAATTTGCAAAATCGGTGAACCATGGCAAACCTTGTTTTTCGGCCGTAACAAAATCAATCGACTCATGCGGGAATCTATCACCAATCTCTTCCTCACGAATCTCTTCTCGTTTTGGATCCTCTAACCGGGAAAGATGATCCGCCTCAACATTCTCTGCCCCCTTCTTGTCTTTAATCTCTATATCAAACTCGGAAAGTATAAGAATCCACCGTATGAGACGGGGCTTCGCGTCTTTCTTGTTAAAGAGAAAACGCAAAGCTGCATGATCGGTAAAAACGGTGGTCTTTGAAAGCACAAGATAAGACCAGAACTTGTAAAATGCAAACACAACGGCTAAAAGTTCCTTTTCGGTAGTGGTGTAGTTTTCTTGGGCATCATTCAACGTCTTGCTTTCATAATAAATAGGGTGAAAGTGTTTCTCACGCCTTTGCCCCAAAACCACTCCAACGTCCAACCGCATAATCGCTCACGTCACACATGAGCTCAAACGGTAAATTCCAATCCAGTGAAACGAGAATAGGAGCACTTACGAGTTGATCTTTCAGAAACTTGAACGCCTTCAACACTCCTCATCAAACACAAAAGGAGCGTCTTTCTCTAATAATTGGGTCATCGGGCGGGTAATCTTTTAAAAGTCTCTAATAAACCGCCTGTAGAAACCCACATGACCGAGAAAATTTCTTATAGCCTTAACATTTTTCGGTGGAGGAAGCCTACTAATCGTGTCAATCTTCGCCCGATCCACCTCTATACTGTCTCTTGAAATTTTATGCCCAACACTATCCCTTCCGTCACCATAAAGTGACACTTTTCCCAATTCACATTAACTTCGTTTCAATGCACCTCTTCAACATCCTTTCATGATTACCCAAACAATGATCGAAAGAATTATCGTACACCGAACAATCATCCATAAAAACCTACATGGACGTCTCTATCATATCCTGAAAAATTGCCACCATACAACGCTGAAAGGTGGCCGGAGCATTACATAACCCAAACGGCATGCGACGATACGCATATGTACCATACAGACACGTAAAAGTCGTCTTCTCTTTGTCTTCCGGTGCGATTGGAATCTGAAAATAACCTGAAAAACCATCAAGAAAACAATAAAATTGCTGACATGCGAGACGCTCCAACATTTGATCAATAAACGGCAACGGGAAGTGGTCTTTTCGAGTATCATCATTCAACCTTCGGTAGTCAATACAAACCCTCCAACCGGTAACCGTACGCGAAGGGATAAGTTCTTCCTTTCGTTCATGACAACCGTCATCTCCCCTTTGTTTGGAACAACTTGAGTCGGACTTACCCATGGAGAGTTCGAATTCGGATAAATCACTCCGACATCCAACAACTTAAGCACCTCTTTCTTGACAACTTCTTGCATATTTGGATTTAAACGCCTTTGGGGTTGAACAACTGGTGTATACTCATCTTCCATCAAAATCCGGTGGGTACAATAAGCGGAGCTAATACCTTGAATATCTGAAGGTCTCCATGCAATCGCCCCTTTATTTATCTTCAACACCTCTATCAGCTTCAACTTCTCTTCCTCACTCAACTTAGAAGAAACAATAACGGGCAAATCTGAGCCCTCTTCAAGATACACATACACTAAATGTGACGGAAGAACCTTTAATTCCAACGGAGCAGGTTTTTTCACCTCTTTTTTACAAATAATCCCACTAACCTCCATGATCTCCGCCAAGCAAGAAACATCATTTACCATTTCTTCCTCACTATCCTCCATAATTTCCGTCAACTCTTCATCCACATCCATCCCAACCAAATCGGTTCCACAAATGTAATCAAGACACTTATCCAAACCCGGAATAAAAGAATTAAGAAAATACACCGAATGGCATGCACCACTAAAATCATCATTATCACCCGGGTGCTTTATGGACTTTGCAATATCATAAGTAACATTCTCATCACCAACCCAAAGTGTGATCCTCCCCTCATACACATCAATAAGAGCCTTAGCCGTTCTCAAAAACGGCCGACCGAGAATAATGGGAACCTTCTCGTCGGCCTTCATGTCAAGTACCACAAAATCAACTTTCACTAACAAATTCTCAATAATACCTCGCGGATACTTAACCGAACGATCCTCCAATGACAACGACATACGAGTCGGTGTAAGCTCACCCAACTCCAACTTCTCAAACAACGAATATGGCATAAGATTAATACTCGTACCCAAATCCGCCAATGCTTGACTCATCATAACACTTCCGAATGTACACGGGATTGTAAACACACCCGAATCTGATAACTTTTCCGAGACCCGGTTCAACACTACCGCCGAACAATCTCCGCTAAGTGGAATAGACGAAACCTCTCCCAACCTATATTTCCTCTTGAGTAAATCTTTCAAAAATTTCGCATACTTTGGCATGTGTTGGAGGGCTTCAACAAACGGAAGATTAATCTTTAACTGTCAGAACATATCTAGAAAATGCCCGTATTCCCTCGTGTACTTTTGATTCTTGAGACGAGCAGGATAAGGAACATGGGAAATATTAATATTGGGTGGTGACCGAAATTCAACCGGTTTTTTCGCAACTTGTGGCTCAATAATTGGTGTGTTAACTTGTGACTTACCCGGAGCTTCCATCTAGATCTCTTCATCTACCACTTCCTCTTCTTCAACTCCAACCCTTTCTTTAACAACCTCGGGACCCAAAACCCTTCCGCTTCAAGTAGTAATTGCTTTCAGTTGAGCGGCCGGATTCGTCTAAGTGAACCCAAAAATTGTCCTTGGGGCCTTTCATTGAGACGACGAGCAATATCACCAACGGACCTTTGAAGGTCAAGAAAAGAAGAATGTTGATTCTCGAAGAGCAAATCGTGTTTGGCAAACTTTTTCTGTCTAACTTGATCCCTCTCCAAGATTTGCTTCATCATCTCCTCTAAACGTCCAATTCCTCCATTAGAATCCTACACATTATTTTGAACATTAGTACCATTGTTAGTATTACTATTATTGTACTGACCTTGTCCTTGATTATAAGAATTTTGGATGCCAGATGGTGCGCCCGTGGGACACCAGTTTGAGTTATTCTGATTTGGGTTCTTGTAGGTGTTCCAATTATGATTGTTGTTGTTGTTGTTGTAATTATTAGGAAACCTATTCTGACCACCCACAAAATCGACTTGTTGATTCATCACCGGGCACTCCAACGTGCCATGTCCACCTCTACAAAACTCACACTTGTCCACCTTCGTCTTAAGCTCCTTCACCTCTCAAGTTAATGATTCCAAAGAAGCAGCCGGAGTAGTATCCAGATTAACCTGGTGTACACCTCGAGAAGATGAGGATGTACTGCTGACGGGAGTGGAATTCCCGCGATGTGACGCTTTGGCAAAATCAGATTGAGCAAAGCTTTCAAACCTCGTTGCATTCGGTGACATTCTTCCTTGCCATAAAATTTCCTCCTGCAGCCGTGTCGAAACGAACTTTGGGTTATGTAGTTCAGCCTATTGTAAAATTTCTCCACGAGAGCCCATGGTGTGAGACCATTATGTGAGCAACGAACTAGCATGTTCTGGAAACGCTCCCAAGCATGACAATACTGTTCATCTGGCTCCATGTGAAACGAGTGAATCTAATCACGAAAAATAGCCGCTTTAGCTGGTGGGAAGTATCTCTTGATAAATGCAGAACATAATGCTTCCCAAGTGGTGAACATGCCAGGCGGCTGAGTGTCAAGCCAAAGAGCCGCTTTCCCAGCAAGTGAAAAAGGAAAAAAGATGTTAATGTGTGCCAGTGCATCCTCGTCATCACACCCATGAAACTGATTAGTCTGAACGATATTGTTCATGACGTATGACGGAATCTGCCACGAGTTGGGATTGTTGATCTCGGGGGTGACGATGCATAATCGGTTTTCGGTTAAGCCATCGAAGGCTTGAGCAACAATTGTTCTATCATCGGCCATTGGGACGTCTGGTTGAATTCTCGGACTTTCTGGTAGTGAACTGTGTGGTGACGATTTTGGTGTAGAAGTAGATTCTGACGGTTGTTTTTCTGCTGACGAGCTGGCCTCGGTCTTGAACTGAAAAATCCAGATTATCCAGTGGTGGTCCCTGCGAACGAAGATGTGGCATATACCTGAAAAACGCAACAAACCACGTAAGTAGACTAAAAAAATAAAAACTAAAACAAAAATAAACTAAAATTCAATTGGACTCCTACGACTCAAACGAAAATAAAACAAATAGCACGTATGTAGCAAATAAGTCCAATTAAAGCAAATAACGCAATCGCTAAGAGTTTCCCCGACAACGGCGCCAAAAACTTGATGTGCTAAAAGTAGTTAAATAATTATTAACTAAAATTATACTAATCTAGACACTAAGTAATACTCTAGACCCTTAAACTACTAACCGGCAAGTGAACCGGTCGACTCTAGTACAACTAAGTAAGTCCGGATATCGAACCCACGAGACTCTATAAATTACGAAACTAACAAACAAGACTCAACTATAAGACACGACTATTTATTAATAATAATTGAGGGGGAATTTTATACTAATTAATTAAAACACTAAATAAATAATTAATTAATAATTAAAAAATACTAATGATTAACTAATGATTACTTTAATTAAACTAATTATTAAACTAATAATAAACTAATAAAACCTAACCCTAATTTATATAATAATAATAAAACATAATCATTACCTAAAACTAACTAATTAATTAAACTTAAACCTAATTACTTTAAACTAATAAACAATTAAGAAAACTTAGATTGATTCAGATGATAAAGATAACTACTTAGGCTAGAATCCCCAAAGTTACGGTTATTACCTAAATGGAAAACTCAAGTTATGGAACTGGGATCATGAAATAGACCCTTGACAGAAAACCCGAACAGGACCCTTTGAACTTCAAGAAGACGTCTATGGATTTCTAACAAGTTTTAAGACTCACCAGTTTTATGAATTAAACTTCCTTATGGTTGTTTAATAACTTATGTCATCTTTATGACGAAAATCTACCTTACAGGGCGGAAATCAAAGATAGCAAAGCAGACTCAGTTAACTTAATAGACTAAGCTGACAATCAAACCTAGACGGACTCCTTACGAAGAACTAAATCTAGCAATTCCGACAAGCAAAGATCTATCAATAGCCTATCACCTTACAACTTTCTAGGCTAGCAGCTCACTTTTATCTGTTGTATTGAATTTATTGTTTCTATGATTTTAATCGATATTAATCACAAAATAGTCAAGAACACATAGTAAATGACCTAACAAAACCCTATCCTATGAAACAATCAACAAGGGCAATGTGAAACAATAAATCGAAGTAAACAAAACCAAGCAATCAAACGCATCAATTAAATCAAACTCAACAATTTACTTAGAACATAAAATCCATAACGAAAAGAAATCCAAACAAAATCAAACTGAACTAAGGTTCATCATGACCTAAGTAGTTTATGGAGTTTTAGCCTAGCATCATAAAGTCTAAATCAAACAAAACAATTAAAACTAAAAACATGGTGAAAATCTAATAAACGAAAGATTAAAGGCGATAAAACCCGTAATCTCCAAAGGTGAACGTGTAACTCTTCACCGGTTGTCCTCTTGCCTTCAAAATCACCACGAAACTCGAAAATATGCTCCAAGAACTCCCAATTTCGGCTGGTGGCTTCAGGTTATGTTCAGGTTTAAGTTAAAGGTGATTAAATACCTAAAACAAGGCCCAACTTGAAGCACAAATGACATAAAACTCCACCAGCATCTCCTAGGTGTCGCGCGACTAGGAGATGGGAACCTGGCCGCATGGCGCGGCGTGTTCCACCAAGGAGGCCGGTCAGACCGGCCCGATCTGACCGGTTCTCTGATCTGATCCTTCCTTACGCGTTCCGAATCTCCGTTCCGGCTCTTTTTAGCTCGTTTTTTACCCTTTTTGATCACGATCAACTTCCAATGCCTACAAAACATAAAAGTGTTAGTAGTATACAAATCTCGAATAAAAACGAACATAAACTATTAAAATATTAAATAAAATATACACGGGAAACATAAACATTTAGCATTATATTAATGGTGGTACTTCAACAAATCCCACACCTTTCTTTGAATCTTTTTGCTTACTTGATACTTCAATTATTTAATTTAGTAAAAATGATGAATTTCTAAACTTGTCCAATTTATTTTTCAACTTAAGAACCTCATTTTCAAGTTCAGTTATCTTGGAATGATGTTTTAAGATTTCTTGAAATTTTTTATCGTTGATTGTCATTTTGACTGACAATTCAGCCTTAAGGTCATGATTATTGACAGACAATACTTTAATTTTCTCCCTATATCTCATTTGAGATTCTAAATATTGTCTATATGTATCCTTAAGTGAAGCAATTTCTCTCACTAAACAATCATTATGATTTTTCAATGATTCTAACTTAGGCTTAGTTTTCTCACAATCAGCACAAGACACAATAGCAGATAAATTAACATAGTTAGGAACAGTAGAACTAACCTCGTTAATTTTGGCCATGCAAGCAAAAGCAGTTGGTTGATTCTCACACGAATCATCAGAATCAGACTCTGTATCATTGTCAGAAGATAAATCACTTCCACTTGCATCTTGAAAATTTTCATTTGACTCGAACATGACCAAGTTAGCTTGATTGTCATTGCACAACAATCTTTGTGACCAATCAGTTCCATCAGATAGCAAAGCATGTGACCCAGTAGCAGATGGTTTCTTTCCAGTAGACGTATCAGCATCATTACCCCATTTCATAGAAAAACTTGGATCTTGATTTTGAGAACCAGTGTACTCCTTCTTCGGTTTGTCACACTCCTTGGCAAAATGTCCAAATTCTTGGCAGTTATAACATTTAACTTTCAATTTATCGAATCCAACCTTCTTGTTTAATGAGGGAAGATCTTTGCCAGTCCTTTGCATGAACTTTTTCACTTTTCTGACAATCATTGCTATATTCCATTCTAAATCCATGAGCTCTAACTCATCAGGATCAATTTGGTCATAATCTTCATCAGTCAACTCACTTGTGGCAATTTTACTACTAACCAGATTCTCATAAGAAGTCATGAAGACACACAAAAAGGCAAAATTTTGTTCAGTCTCCTTCATGTTCATATTTGGTGGTGCTGAGAATTGATTTGCAGTAGCTGAAGTTCCAGACCCACCAGAAGAACCAGAAGCACCAAATGACCCAGAACTTCCAGCAGTTAAAAAGCATGCATGTGGATCACTATAAATTGTTGTAGCATTTTCACTTGCATTCTGAGTGAGAAATGCAGTGATCGGAGAAATTGTTGAACTCAAAGGCATACTCCCACCATATAAAGCTGGATCCTGACTTTCCTTAGATGACTTTTGACACTTTAAATCATATTCCCGAGCTTCAATCTTTTGCATAAACTCAGAAGCGGTCAAATCTTCATTATTGAAATAATTATTCTCTTTCAATACCATCAAGAAAGTTGAGTATGAACTCGGTAAAGCACCTTTAATCGTATCTAACTTGTCTGATTCAGAAGGTTCAATCTTTAACTTGTCCATCTCAACAATTAAATGATTGAAACGAGTTGTCATTTCTTCAACAGTCTCACCTTTGAGTAAGTTAAAGTTTCTGAATTGAAACTTTAACGTTACTTTCTTACTTTCCGCAGTATTACCCATGCTTCTCATTCAGATGTGTTGAAACAAAGAAGTACTAATCTTGATACTTCCCACTTGATGAAATATATTATCTGGTAAAGCCATAGTAAGAGTCGAATAAGTTTTTGTTTCGATCTCTAACGCCTTTTTCTCATCTTGAGGATATTGTGAAATAGCTTTAGGAGTTAATCCAGTTGTTTCTTCTCCAATCATCGGTACAGTATACACTTCATCAAGACAATAGGAACAATCAGGATGAACAGAACCCAGATGAGCACGAAAATGAGGTTCTCGTTTAGCAAAGTCACTAAATTTCATCAGTCGAGGACACTTGGAATGAGACTCGATAAATACAAAGACTCGAGACGAAAAACCTTGCACTAACAACACGAGATTCGCGGGTTTGGGTTTGGTATAAATGGGGTTGGGTAAGTTTCATGTCAAACGCGTTTAACTAAACGGGTCAAGTTCAGGTCAAGCCAACGGGTTTATGGGTATTTATGTAAAACATCATATTGGTTGGGTATTTAAAAAAATTAAAACAAAAAAGGAAATTAGCATACTATTATATTATTAATTAAATGTGAGTTTTGTGTGGTAAACATGTAAATTTAGATTATTAATATGTGAGTGAATCCAATAAAAAAGGTTATTTTTAGGGCAAAAGGATTGTGTCCGGGTCAAACCGTGAATACGCCGGTCGTGCTTGGTTCAAGTGCCAACGAGCCTTGTATGGTAAGCTCATTTAGGCTTGCTTAAAACGGGCTTAGGTATGTTTTAAACTTTTTTCTCAAAATAAAAGTAATAAGAAAATGTATATAAGTTAATGAGCCTTAGCTCATATAAGGTTTTTCTTGGCAAGTCAAAACGAGCCGAGCTGTTCAATTAAGTCGAGTTTTTAATTGAGCTCGAGCCAAGACCAGGCCTAGGGCTCGGGCCTTATATGGTAAACTCGTTTAGACTCGCGGAGGCGAGCTATGGCTCGTTAAGTTACTACACGAGCTTAGGTCCGTTTAAGGTAAGGTTTTTCTAAAGATATATAAATGTAATTAAGAAAGTATATTATTAATTAATGAATGAATGAATAATTAGGTGGATCACGAAGCTAGAGATGGAGCAATGAACTGAAGGGGGGGGATATGAAGACAAACTGCATTTTGGTATCATGTTGTTTCAGGGTTGGTGTGTTTAATTTACTCACTGCAGGTTAGGCTGCATAGTTCTATTGACACTTTCTACCAATAGAAACTGCAAAGTTTTCTATTAAAACAAGATTTCTTTAACAATGGTTTCATATTAAGAATATAAGAGAGCTGATGAGGTGTTAGATGCCTTTTAACAGACAAGTTATGAATATAAGAGAACTAAAAAGCCTTTTGTAATGATTCAACTATCTTACTGGTATTGTTGTAAGAGGTGCTTTAACAAAAGTTGTATCATTCATTGATTTTCTCTGCAAACAACATGTGTAGCTCTCTCTCTCTCTCTCTCTCTCTCTCTCTCTCTCTCATCCGGTGTTAGTTTCCGAATGGTGAGGAACAACGAAAAAACTCATGTCGAGGGGGAAAACTAGTTTAAAAGAAAAGTATAGTAAACTCACCCCCGATTGTCGAATGCCCTTGATTGTGATCCGTCCAGCTAAAATTTCAAGTAGCTAGTTTCATCATCCATCATCTTAATGAATCATGAACCAAACCCGTATCACCAACAGTCATAACATCATCATACATTATGGTGAAGTACCCATAACCAATCATCACACCTTGAATGCATTATCATTAGCTAGCTATAGCTAAGCTTAACCCATCAACATCATCAATCATCATAAAAACATAATTACCAAAACTGAGAATTTCCAAATACCAACATTACCATGTAACAGTCCTAAGTCAGCAACTCATATTCGTCATCATAACCATTACCATCATGAAGTTCCACACCTATCACCATCATTAAACCATCAAGAAAACATCATCATCATTATCAATGTTGTAAAAGTAGGATTACAATACCCGAGTACTCGCTACAAGGTATGTCGCCGGGCGAGTTTATGTAAATCCGCCTAGTTACTAAGAATTGGTCAAAAGTGGTCAACCTCAACCAAACTCACATCTTATTGATGAACTTTGACCGATTTTGACTCAAAAAAATAAAACATAATTCATATTTTAATAATATTAAAGAATAAATATCATTTTTTTTAATTAATGATTAGTAATTTTTAGAATATTTTATTATTTAATAATGTATTGTCTTTTATTTATATTGATATACACCTATTTTGTTATAAATATTAGTAAACTTATGATATTTGACCATGCCCGAGTACTCTCCGAGTACTCCGAGTACATCCAACTCCCCAGTCGGCCGCCTAGGGTCCGCTTAGCGACTTTTGCAACCTTGATCATTATCATCATAACTATCAAATAATCAAAGTTTTATATAATTTACTATAAAACGATTACAATAAAGTGGCAGGCAAACGGGCAACAAGCTGCGCCGCAACCCCCTTTTGAACAGCAAAGCCAATCCTGCTAAAAACGAAGCTTTGAGACCTAGAAGCTGAAGAGGTTCCGTGTACGACGCGCTGAACCCCACTCAAAAATTTCACAGCCTCTGGAGCCAGAAAACCAAATGTATCAAAGGCAAATGGTAGAAAGACATGTTGATTATCTAAACAAGCTTTCTCGTGTTTAACAACTTTGCCCGATTCAGCCTTCAACGCAGCCTGACCCACAACAAACCCACGGTCCCTGAGCCCAACAAGAGGAGACACTCCTGTAAGATCCACACAGGCGTGTTTCCCCCCTGCCCACCCGAACACAAGAATATTAGCTGGTCGTAAAGTAGACCTCCCTTCAATAGGATCCGTGAGAAAGTTAACAGGGGCCTCCTTTTTAGCAGAAATCCCTGCCCGTTTAAGAACATCACACAGAACATCCCTAACCAGATCATGTCTGTATTTAAAGCCAGGCAATTCTTTGCAATGCACCGCATGGTCACCAAAAGAATCCAAACAGACCTTGCGACAAATTGGGCAAGGTTCATCCGTCGGGAACATAGGGATCATTAACCGGTACTTAAGGATAGCCCGATACTCCAAACCCGACATACGTTGGCCTAATCCTTCAATGGGGATAGCCGTTAGAAAATCCTGAGCCCGAGGAGCCCGAAGGCATTCAAACACCGCCTTTTGGCGAGGGGATAGATCAAACTTCACTTCTAAACTCTTGACGATTCCACTAAATAAGGCACTCGCCACAACATGTTGGGCTTTAGGGGGGCGGTGTCCTTATTAGAGAACCCGCTAAGATCAAAATCTGGAAGTGAAGTACATAAACGATCCATCGCACACCCATAATCAGAGTCCAACCCAAATCCCATAGCACACTCAATCATCCATACTTCATCAAATCCCATTTTCACTTTGTACATTTAAAAAGGAATCATCATCAACTAAAATTTTGAAGAAAATAGTTTGCCCACCAGGTGTTTGACAAAACGCCTCAATGAAATAATCTTTGTTTTTGGTGTTTTGAGGAGGGGAGGGCAACGGGTGGTTGCTCTCCTCCTTCCTCTTTGGTTCGGGTGTTCATTCCTCAAACTCAACTCGAGTTTTGTTTTATTATTATTTTTCTTGGTGTGGTACTTGGCTACCGGGGTGTTTTGTGGGTCGGGGGTGGTATGACCGGGGCTATTGAGGAGGTTGTTTGGCCGTGTCCGTTTAGAGGCTTCCACTGTTGCCCGGATGGATTACCGGGGTCCAAGGGGGTTCGATTGGCCGCACATATTAAGCAGCTTCATTTGTCATCGGATGACAAGAAAGAGACCTTACGGGAGGCGATCTCGACAAATTTGGATTTGTTTATTTCGGTTGGTGAGGCTTTAAAGGTCTCGCGTAGGTGGATGTGTGGAGCGTGTATGGAGTCACATGCTCTCCGTCGGGGGTGCCATCATGATGACGGGTCGGTCTGGTACAAGTGTGTCACGGGAGATGTGGAGGAATATATAGTGGGGATTGCGAAGCCACATGTTGGGAGGGAAGTTGTCGCGGTGGGAAGGGTGGAGGTGGATGTAGCTCTCCTTGAGCTCTTCCTATTACGACTGTTAAAAACATTCCTCATAGTTGTCGTATGGCTTTTTCCCAAGCCTTAGTGGGTGCTCTGGGTAAGGTGGCGGCTATGCCAGAGTCTGTTGAGGCGTGGGTGAAACTGTTGTTGTTACCACGTTGCACCTTACGAGTTTTCAAACCTTCTAATCGTCAGCAACGCAGGTCTGGCAATAGAAAGTCTGAGCAATGCCGAATTATTTAACGGTCGCTATCCGCTTGGGGTGACCGTGACGGTTTCTTTGAGCTCCTTATATCGCTTTTTAACCAACCCCTAGGAGATGCCCCGGGTGGTGATGCGTTTGTACCCGAGTCTGACAACGCCGGGTTGGGCGCCAATGTTAAACAATGTTTGCGAAAAGTTGCGGACGGGCATTTCACTGCTGCGGTCAAGGTATTATGCTCTTCAGGGGTTGCACCTTTCGGTAAGGATACTTTGAACGCTTTGTTGTCTAAGCATCCCATCATGGCACCTCCGATTATGCATGCTTCCTTGCTTTCTGAGTCTCCCCTTGTCGTGGACGTTGATAGTGTGCTTGGGTGCATTAAGTCTTTCCCTAAAGGGACTTCGTGTGGGCGGGACGGTTTGCGAGCCCAACACATTTTAGATGCGTTGTGCGGAGAGGGGTCTCCGATTGCGGATGGTTTGCTCAAGGCTATCTCTGCGGTGGTAAATTTATTTTTGGGGGGAAGGTGTCCTAAGGTGTTGGCAGAGTTTGTTGCGTCTGCCCCACTTACGTCGTTGCTTAAACCGGACAATGGGATTAGACCTATTGCCGTTGGGGCCATTTGGAGGCGGTTGGTCTCTAAGGTGGCTATGATGGGTGTCGGGAAGGAGATGGTTAAATACCTCGGTGACTTTCAATTTGGGGTGGGAGTCCCCAGTGGGGCAGAGGCCGTGCTTCATAGCGCGAACAGGTTTCTAAATCAGTTTCATTCGGATGGGTCATTGGCTATGCTTACTGTTGATTTCTCCAATGCCTTCAACTTAGTAGATAGGACGACCCTTCTACATGAGGTTCGGAGTCGATGTCCTTCCATTTCTCTTTGGGTGGATTTTTTATATGGGCAGTCGGCTAGGTTATATGTGGGTGATACTTTCATTAAATCCACCACTGGGGTTCAACAGGGGGACCCTCTTGGGCCTCTCCTTTTTGCCTTAGCTTTGCACCCACTTGTTCACCAAATCAGAGATCGGTGCAAGCTTCTCTTTCATGCTTGGTACTTGGATGATGGCACAATTATCGGGGATACTAGAGAGGTAGCCAAAGCATTAGATATTATCAGGTCTGAGGGGCCTCGTTTGGGTCTTGAATTAAACGTTAAGAAAACAGAGTTATTTTGGCCAACATGCAATGGGGTGAAGGCACAGGTGGGGTTGTTCCCTTGCGGGATTGGAAGGCCGGTGCTTGGCGTGAAACTCCTTGGTGGTGCTGTAAGTCAGGATGCGGGGTTTATCAGCAGTTTGGCTATGAAAAGGGCATCTAGCGCTGTGGAACTGATGAGCTGTCTCCCAAGACTTCGGGATCCTCAATGCGAGCTTCTTTTGCTTCGCTCATGTATGGGAGTCGCCAAGCTTTTATTCGGTTTGAGAACATGCCAACCTATGTATGTGGGGGAAGCTGTTTCTATATTTGACAATGGTCTTCGAAGGGCGATTGAGGACATCGTGATTTGTGGAGGTCCGTTCTTTGGGGATCTCCAATGGAGGTTGGCGTCACTTCCGATCCGTTATGGGGGGTTGGGTCTCTGTTCGGCCGAGGATGTATCTACATATGCTTTTGTGGCTTCGAGAGCACAGTCGTGGTGTTTGCAAGACCATATTCTTCGGGGTTGTGATATTTATGGGTTGGACTATCAAATTGTTATCCTCATAGAATTAAACACCACCATCTTCCGGTTTAGCGACAATTGGGCACAGCTTATGAGAAATGGTCCATAGGGTACCGGACCCGACCCAGCCTGTGTATTAATTTCCGGGTTAGCGAAAACTGGGGCTGATTTCCAAATATGTGTTTTACATAATCATATAGAATTAGGCATAGCTGGCTTTGAGTGAAGAACAAAATGAAGAGGATACAAGTAAATCAAATCACATCTATAGAGAAAGAGAGAAAACAATGAACAGATGAGTTTGGTAAGTAAGAAAAGTACGCATCTAACTATGCGGGAAAATTCCAAGAATGTAGGAGAGTTTCGAGTTTTGTTCTCACTTTGCAACATATTTCCCAAATGTCCATCATAAAATAGTTGCCACGCCCAGGGCCGGGGTGGGGATTGTTGGGTGGTCGACGGCCCCCGGCTAGGGCCGATTTTTTTTAAATTATATGATTTTTATAATAAACGATATGTATATTTAATTTTTAAACTCAATTACATAACAACTACCTTGGTCTAGTGGCAAAATGGTATGACTTACAGCCAAAAGGTTGTGGATTGTAGTCTCATTTGAGACATGTGTAAGCGTATTTTTATACAAAAGTTTTTATACAACCAAATCATAACCAAGTAAGTCAATTTAAAAATTAAATTGTTTAAACCCAACAAAATAATCTTTTTTACTTAAGGCCCAAAATATTTTTCGCCTTCGGCACAATTTCTTTTTTCAATCTCGGAGCCGGCCTTGGTCACGCCTAGATTGTTAGAATCAACAATTAGTTTATAAAATGTTGACGCGTGGCATCAAAACTGACCTGGACGAGTATTTTAGGGAAACAAAATTTCTGGGTCGAGTGTTTTTGAATAGACATTTTAGGCTTTAAATGAATTTGATGGACAAACTCGAAACTCTCTCTTTGAAATGGACATTTTTGGAATTTTCTCATAACTCTATTGCCTATAGTGATAAGAGTCTTCTTCAGTTTGGAAAGTTAAACGTTATTTTTAGAACAACGACTTTCTTTTGTGTGTATAGGCCACGTCACTCTCTAATTTGGAGAGTCCCATTGCCCCACTCTGGCTATATTATGTTGTTTTAAGCGGCCCATAGTGGCTTCAGAGTTTGGCTTGGGTGTTCCACCTGGAAACCATACCACCGACTGCCACTAGACAGTCATTGTGCGCAACAAGAGCGTGACTCTCTGGCGTAACACACGATGAGACGAAAACCCGGGTGGGCTCGGAATTCAAACTGACAACCTCGCAAGGCTTAGCTCAAATCCTTCGTTGTTAATATCCAGTTATCCCCCTAAAGTGATACAAGCGATAATCGAACTTGATTCTCCACGGGAGAACGCAAGCCTTTCTAACCTAAATCATTTGTTTATTTTATTTAACGACATTATTATTATTTGTTAGCCTCAACCAAATTAACCAATTTTTAATACCCAAAGTTTAATATACTTAAAATACTGCACTAAAACTTTTTACTTAGAAACACTTGAAAATTTAAGTATAAACACATGAATGAAATGGAGACATATACATACATACATACATACAATGGAGAGTATAATCCATATCAAATTGTGTTATTTATACATGAAATTGAGGTATAAAATCCTCAGAAAATATATGAAAATTGTGAATCAGTGCGGTTTGCTTCGGCTACTGAGGGTATACAAAATAACCAACTTTCGTTTCGGTTAATTCAGTTTTCCCGTGGGTTATTGCTCGCTATTTTTACCATTTCCCAATAGGTAGATTTGAATTCGAATCAAATAATTCAAATTTTTAAATTTCCATGGCACAACAACACTATGTTTCTCTAATTCAAAACATCCTGATTAACAAAGACCCATGCGCGGGAAAAACGATTCATGCTCGAATAATCAAGTCTGGTGTTCATGTTGGTGTGAACCTAATCAACAATCTGATCAACTTGTATGCCAAAACCGGGTTTCTTGCCGACGCCCGTAAGCTGTTCGATGAAATGCCTGTGAGAAATGCATCTTCGTGGAACACGATCATTTCCGCTTATGCGAAACAGGGAAGGATTGAATACGCACACCGCCTGTTCAACGAAATGCCTGAACCGGATTCCGTGTCTTGGACTGCAATGATGGTGGGCTATAATCAGATTGGTCGTTTCGAAACGGCTATCAGGATGCTCATTGACATGATATATTCGAAAGTGATACCGACCCAGTACACGTTTACTATTGTTCTTGCGTCTTGTGCTGCAATAAAATCGTTGGAGATCGGTAGGAAAGTTCACTCGTGTGTGGTGAAAGTCGGGCTCGGTGGGTACCCTAGTGTTGCTAATTCTCTGCTAAACATGTATGCGAAATCTGGTGATTTGTTTACAGCGGAAAGTGTGTTTGGTGGGATGAACGTGAAGAGTTTGTCGAGTTGGAATACTATGATATCAATGCATATGCAATGTAAAAGATTCGATCTTGCACTTGCTCAGTTTGAGCAAATGACTGATCGAGATATAGTTACATGGAATTCGATGATTTCGGGTTACAGTCAACATGGGTTGGACATTAAAGCTCTTGATATGTTCTCAATTATGCTAAAAAGTACACCTCTAAAACCAGATAGGTATACATTGGCAAGTGTTTTATCAGCCTGTGCGAATGTTAATGACTCGAATTTGGGGAAACAAATTCATGGTCATATTGTGAGATTCCAGTTTGATTTATCTGGAGCTGTTGGGAATGCTTTGATTTCAATGTACTCTAAATTTGGTCATGTGAACACCGCTCAAAAGATTGTATCTCAAAATCATATTTCAGATCTAAACATAATTGCGTTTACATCCCTTTTAGACGGATACATCAAGCAAGGGGACATGAATCCAGCCAGACGAATATTTGATTCGTTAAAAAACCGTGATGTTGTAGTATGGACCGCCATGATTGTTGGCTATATGCAGAATGGATTTAATAATGAAGCAATAAATCTCTTTAGATCAATGATCAAAGAGGGCCCAGAACCTAACAGTTACACTCTAGCAGCTATATTGAGTGTAAGTTCAAGTCTGGCTTCTTTAGAACATGGCAAACAAATCCATGCCAGAGCCATAAAATCCGAATCTGCTCCGTCTGTTTCTGTAAGTAATGCTTTGATTAACATGTATGCTAAATCTGGAAATATTGATAATGCAAAACTTGTGTTTGATATAATAAGTTGTTTAAAAGATACTGTCTCGTGGACTTCCATGGTCATTTCGTTAGCTCATCATGGCCATGGAAAAGAATCTTTGGAGTTATTCGAAAACATGTTGAGTTTTGATATAAAACCCGACCATATAACTTATGTTGGAGTGATTTCGGCTTGCACCCATATGGGATTGGTTGAAGAAGGCGTCGGGTATTTTAAATTAATGCAAGAAAAACACGGGATTGAACCGACATTAAGTCATTATGCGTGTATGGTTGATCTTTATGGACGTGCGGGAAGACTTCAAGAAGCGTATGATGTCATACAAAACATGCCAATTGAACCTGATGTTATAGTTTGGGGTTCACTTTTAGCTTCTAGTAATGTTCATAAAAACACGGATCTTGCAAAAATTGCAGCTGAAAAGCTGTTGCTAATTGAACCGGATAACAGTGGGGCTTACTCGGCTTTAGCTAATGTTTATTCTGCTTGTGGGAATTGGGAGAATGCTGCTGAGATTAGAAAGTCAATGAAAGTCAAACAAGTGAAGAAAGATCAAGGGTTTAGTTGGGTTCAGATAAGGAATCAAGTTCATGTGTTTGGAGCTGAAGATAGTGTTCATCCAGAAAGAGATGAAATTTATCAAAATATGGCCGAAATTTGGAAGGAGATCAAGAAATTAGGGTTTGTGCCGAAAACTGAAGCGGTTTTGCATGATCTTGATGAAGAGGTAAAAGAGCAAATTCTTATGCATCATAGTGAAAAACTTGCTATTGTGTTTGCACTAATGAAGACTCCAAAAAACAGTACTTTGAGAATCATGAAGAATTTGAGGGTGTGTAAAGATTGTCACTCGGCTATTAAGTTCATTTCAAAACTTGTTGGTAGGGAAATTATAGTTAGAGATGCAACTCGGTTTCATCACTTCAAAAATGGCGCGTGCTCATGTCGTGATTACTGGTAGCCATGTCATGACATAAGATGCACAATTGACAAATACTATTTTGTTTATGTAGAAAAATTCAGGTTATATTGATATTCAGTTTAGTTTAGCTTCTTGTGCTGTACAAATAGTTGTAAGTTGTAGCATGCAAATTCGTTGCTATCAGAGTTCAGAAGAATATAAGATGAAGTTGTTCATAACTTCCATAAAGTCTGATTAGTTATCATCATGTCAACAGCTTATCTTGTACGTTGTACGAATTTTTGTAAGCGGTTTTATATTTAAACTAAATACAAAAAAAATTCAAACATCATATGATAATAATATGATAATGTTCAAAATTTATAAAACAAACTATAAAACATAATATTTCAAATACCAAATAGTCCAACACAAAACACGTTACAAAGAAAAGACAATAAGTATTCGGGTTCGGGTTATTGTTGTAAAGATGATATGTTGTTTTCTCATACAAAGGGTTATTGTTGTAAAGATGCTATATTGTTTTTTAATACACACACATATGATGCTTTCCGATATATATCAACAAAAAAAAGGGTTATTGTTGTAAAGATGCTATATTGTGTTGGAAAGTGATGTTGATTGTTTAAGGAACTAAAATGTTCCAGTTGGGTTGACACAATTCGAAAAATCACACTTGGAGTGGTATTATTTGATGTTATGCGCTTATTGTCTAATAAATATTAAGTTAAGTTAAATTGTAAAGTATGCGTTGCAACTTGTACTTAAAAAACCCCAATACTGATTAACCCAGCCCGATTAAACTCGATACCAAACAATCCAAAAACAATTAACCCTAATCTTATTTGGGACGATAAGCGAATATAGGATTCCTATAAAAAAAAACCAGAATAGCCCGAAACCCCTACAACCTTTAACTAATTAGATAGATAATAAAACATACACGTAGCTAGCTAGCTAGGATAAAACATGAGATTAGTAAAATCTATAAATAAAAGCATTAGCCATGTAAATGAAATGCATAAACCAATATATAGTGATGAAGAAAATGGGCGGTAACATTACTTTAGTACATCAACAAAATAAATAACGACTAACGGATATGTAAATTAGCCTTAAAACTGAATACCAAAACCAAAAGCATTAGCCCTGCAAATCGTCTTCTTTTCTAACCACTTCTTCTTAATGTGTCCCCCACCCCATAAAGAATTAGAAAGAAGATGAGCAATAACATTAACTAAAATGAAGAATAAAAGGCACAAGTCCTGCAAATTGCACACCGAGGCTTCCTATGTAACCACTTTTTGATGCATTCTTTATGATACCTGTGTTTGCATCGAAACATCGTTCCAATCACATCTCCCTCTTGATATTCTTCCAGACAAATTGGACAAACTTCTTCATCATCTTTACCCATTATGGTTGTCTCCACGGTATAACTTTCAATAGCCTTTGGTACGTCATTAAGAACCAGGTCCCAAACTAATACAAGGTTTGCGGTAAACAAAGCTGAATTGTGATTATGCTCATCGTCAACATGATACACCAAGTGTCCAGTTTCATCATGATACACATAACTGGCTTGGACGACGGAGCCGTTGTTATGATGTGTGAAGTACTGCAAGTGGATGGTGACATAAGGTGGGCCACCATCAAACAACAAGGCGTCGTAGATATCTGGATCGTAATGATGGACCCATGTTGATGACCCCATCCCCGTGCTTACATCTTCAACTTCATGGTCGACTTGGAGTAATAAATCCACGCGATCATCAGGCCCTCCGTTTACAATTACGTACACCCTTGGTTTTCGGTATACAACACCGTAAAAAGACACCTTCACCGCAGCACAACCTTTATTTATTAATATAGACGCCTTATTCCGGATAATCTTGGACGAGTTTTATAAGAGCACCCTGTCCCATTCAGGGTTGGCCCATAGGCCATGGCATGTGCGGGCCGCACAAGACCCAAAATATGCATTCATAAATAAAATTTATTTAGACTATTCATGGTGCTACGGGTGCCCTTAAGAGCCCTTAGATGCCAGATCATCGCCACATCATATCCTTTACAAATCCTTAAAACCCCTAAAACTATCTCCAATGTTAACGGCGCCCTTAAGTGTCCTTAACTGCCTAGTCAACTGAAACATCATATCTTTATAAATCATTAAAAACTCATAATTTCACCTCCAACAACACAAACATTCTTACATTTTCCAACTCATCAATTTAATTACACACATAAATATTTGTTATTTATTCAATATAACCTGTCATTATTAATACCTTAATATGAAATTTGGTTTTTTGTTTTAAACTGACCATGTTAAAACTGAATTTTTTTTTTCAAAATTGGATTTTCTAAATTTAGATTAATCCTAAAGGGTTAGTATATAATTTACTTAAAAGATAAAGGGGTGAATATAAAACTTTCATTAATAAAACAAAAACCTCTTATCTACTTTGACAATTTACACTACGTCAGTTCATCTTCTTCCCAAGAAATTTACTGCATTAAAGCTTCATGAAGCTTTTCAAAAATCCAAGCACCCAAGCTTTAAAGTTATCGCTAAAAAAAGAATAAAATTGCTCAAAAGTTGGCACAAGAACCCAAATAATAGCGCCCTTGCAGTCGGACCTCCCTTATGAATCTCTTTTCTGTTGGGTCAATTGTTGTTTGGCCTAAGTGTAAGGCCAAACCCAAGAATTAGGTTTTATTATATTTAGTAATGTCTTGGTTAACAAGTTAGGTTAGTCTATATAAACGGAGTTATGGTTAGACATTAGAGATTGTGAGGTTGGTGTAACCGAGTTAGGGTTCATCAAGAGTCAAACCGAGTTAGGGTTTGAGAGAGTTGTAATCAGTTTTTTGAGTAAGATTTTCTGATTAATGTAAACGAGAGTTATTCGTTTAATTCGTGTGTTGATTATCGATACGGGACTTGAATTGGTATCAGAGCCAAGTTTAAGAAATAGATAATTGATATGATCAATGAGTCTCGTTTCCATATTTAGTGTTTTTCTTATTTTTATGTGGTTTGCATGTTTCGAGGACCATTATGGCCTTTACAATATTGTGTTGGGTGTCTTCTGTAAGTTTGGACATTTTGATGTTTTGGTTATATAACCTAGTGCCGATCAGACCTGGAGATATCCAGAAATCGGTTTTCCTTCCATCTCTATAGCTTTCTGTTCTAACCCTATCAAGGGTATCAAAGCCGTTCCGATCACCAGTCGGTATTCCTCTTGTTATCATGACGAACACTCGCAATCAAGATGTCGACAAAACTCTTAAGGAGCATGACAAGGCAATCTCGGATATCCAGGGTTCCTTATCCGCTCTAACGAAACAACAGGAAGAGATACTCAAAGTGGTTAAGGATAAATCGGGCGCTAGCGGCCCAAAGGTTGGCGAAGATAGCTCGGGTTCGTCCTTCTCTTTTGCTGATGCTAAACCGAAAGGTACCAGACCCATGCGGGTCGGGAAGGTTGAATTACCCAAGTTCTCGGGGGTAGATGTGTAGGCGTAGGTTTATCGTTTCGAGCATTTTTTTGAACTTGATGAAACGCCAGCGGAGATGAAGCTCAGGTGTGCGGTTGTCCATCTAGAAGGGGATGCTATACAATGGTATCAGTCTTTTATGCGCACTCGTAAGGCTACCGTTGCGGAGGTTCCATGGGATGATTATGTCCGAGCTATCTCGAGCAGGTTCTACAATGCCATGTTCGAGGACCCACTTGAAGAAATCGCCTCCCTCACTCAAAAGGATCTCACTATTGAGGCGCTTCATGTATACAACTCGTCGTTTGATTCGCTACTGAACAAGGTAAATTTGAGTGAAACACAAGCTGTTAGTCTTTATCTTAAAGGTCTTATGCAAGAAATCAGGGTCCCGGTTAAGATGTTTAAACCGTGTACCTTACATGAAGCTTATGGGTTATCTAAGATCCAAACAATTAATAGTGAAACACTGGAAGGGAAACTCAAAACTGTGAAAGGAAGTGTAACTAATTCTAGGAACAACACCGATGCAAGGATTGTCCCTCCCATAAATGCAACCAAACTACCTATTCTTCCTACTCCTAATAGGTCGACATCGACATCTTTTAAACCAACTGGGGGGCACGTCGTCTCACGAGTAAGGAGTTGGAACAAAAACGGGCGAAAGAGGAGTGTTTTTGGTGTACGGAAAAATTTGTACCGGGGCATAAATGTGCCCGGAACAGGAACCAGGTGTACATCATCGAAGTCGAAGATGAAGATGAGATAACTGTCGAGGAAGCGGTAACCGAAGAGGAAGAAAAAGAACACCAAATATCTATTTATGCATTGACGGGCCTTCCTTCCTACTCTACTATGCGAGTACAAGGTTCGATGGGTACCCGCCAACTGCACATTTTGATTGACTCAGGGTCGACTCATAACTTCCTTGATAGCAGATTGGCGAAACGATTACAATGTAAGGTTAAGGATATTACGCCGGTTAAGGTGGGTATAGCGGACGGGGAGCAACTAACTTGCACCCAGTTATGTATCGACTTCCAATGGACCATGCAAGGCCAATGGTACTCAACAGAGGTTCTACTGTTGGCATTAGAAAACAATGACATGATTTTAGGGGTACAGTGGCTTCTTCCCTTACAAGATATTCTTTGGAATTTCCAAAAGATGACTATGAGGTTTGAGGTAGACGGGAAACCGTACGAGTTGAAAGGGTTGCAAAATAATAAGATATCGGTATTTTCGGTAGAGAAGATGGGAGATTTTCTAGAAAAACACGCTAAGGGAGGGAGTTTACAATTATTTAGCATACAATTGGCTAACAGTGAAGATGAAAAGACTTACCACTCTAAGGTTATTTGCGACCCGAAGCGAACATATGAAAACCCCGCATGGAAAGCATTAACCCGAGCATTTTCTGAAGTGTTTCAGATGCCAAACGGACTGCCCCCTGCACGACCGTTTGACCATCGTATCACTCTTAAGGAGGGAACAGAAGCCATTAGTCAACGCCCATACTGGTACCCCGCGGTTCAAAAAGATGTAATAGAAAAGACCACACGAGAATTGTTGGACTTGGGGGTCATTCAGAATAGTCAGAGCTCATTTGCAGCTCCGGTGGTTTTAGTAAAGAAAAAGGACGGACAATGGCGGATGTGCATGGATTACCGCCGACTGAACGAAGCCACCATAAAAGATAAGTTTCCGATTCCCTTAATTGAAGAGTTGTTAGATGAGTTGGGGGGCGCCTCTTTTTTTTTTCAAAACTGGACTTACGCTCCGGTTATCACCAAGTTCGCATGGCACCCGAAGACGTTCATAAAACCTCATTCCGGACCCATGAGGGTCATTACGAGTTCCTTGTCATGCCGTTTGGCCTGACAAACGCACCGGCTACGTTTCAAGCTCTTATGAACCATGTGTTTCGGCATGTGTTACGAAAAGGAGTGTTGGTGTTTATTGATGACATACTCGTGTACAGTAAGAGTGAAGATGAGCACATTCAACACTTAAAGCAAGTTCTGATCATAATGAAGGAAAATAAGTTGTTCGCTAAAGAATCAAAATGTGTGTTTGGAGGAAAAGCGGTCGAGTATTTGGTTATATCCGCGGAAGGAGTAAAAACAGACCCGGCAAATATAGAAGCGTTGCAACAATGGCCGGTACCAAGGACCCTTAAACAACTCCGGGGATTCTTGGGGTTAGCCATGTATTATCGGCCTTTTATTCGCTCGTTTGGAATAATCGCCAAACCTCTCACGGATTTGCTAAAAAAAGACGCCTTTAGTTGGGGTGAGGAGGCTCAGGTTGCGTTTGAGCGGCTCAGAGGGGCCCTATCATCAACCCCGGTTTTATCATTACCCGACCCCACTAAACAGTTTGTGATCGAGACGGATGCATCGGCGGGTGGGCTAGGAGCGGTCTTGATGCAGGAGCGCCACCCGATCTCGTTCTTAAGCAGAGCCTTATCACCAAGACAAAACGCATTATCAGTTTACGAAAAGGAGTTACTTGCAATCACGATGGCGGTGAAACAATGGCACTATTACCTTATTACCGGACCGTTCATTATTCGCACGGATCAGAGAAGCCTCAAACACCTTTTAACCCAAAAGGTGACAACACCGTTGCAACACAAATGGCTCGCAAAACTTATGGGCTATGACTACTGTATCGAGTATAAAAAGGGTCGAGAGAATGCGGCGGCCAATGCCTTATCTCGCGTTGAAGGGGCCACTTTATTTACTACTGTCGTTTCACAAATAGAGCCCTTGCTATTGCAAAGAATTATTGAAAGTCAAGGCAAGGATATTGAAGTCCAGAATGTGGTACAGAAGCTTAAAAATGGAGAAGATATGCCAAGATTCAAGTGGAATGGGAAGTGGTTAACCAAGGGAACTTGTATGGTAGTAGGTGGTGACGTAAGTTTACGAGAAGAAATTGTCAAACTATGTCATGAATTTCCGATGGGGGGTCACTCGGGGGTGAAGGCAACGGTTCAATGGGTAAAAGGGTTGTTCTTCTGGAGGGGAATTTCGAAGGTGGTGCGTCCGGTGGTTCGAGGTTGTGACGTGTGCATGCAGGCTAAACATGAAAATATAGCCTACCCTGGGCTATTACAATCCTTGCCGATACCCGACACTATTTTTACCGACATTTCGATGAACTTTTTAGGAGGGCTACCGATGGTGAAAAGCAAGGATACAATTTTCGTGTTGGTTGATCGTCTCACAAAGTACGGGCACTTCATGGTTTTGGGCCACCCGTTTTCGGCTAAGGAAGTAGCTCAAGTGTTCCTCGATAACATCTATAAGCTTCATGGGTGTCCTAACTCAATCATCTCAGACCGTGATCCCATATTCTTGAGCGCTTTCTGGACGAGTTTTTAAAGCTTCAGGGTGTTTCTTCTAAGTTGTCTACGGCTTACCACCCGCAGACAGATGGTCAAACGGAGGTTGTTAACAGGTGTTTAGAGGGCTATTTGAGGTGTATGGTGATGGAGAGACCTCACACGTGGGTGAAATGGGTGTCTCTAGCGGAGTGGTGGTATAACACAACGTTCCACTCATCCTTGGGTAAGACCCCGTTTGAAGCCCTTTACGGGTACCGCCCCCCGCTACACATTCCTTACATTCCCAAGGACGCGATGGATAAAGAGGTGGATGATATGATGCAAGATCGGGAAGAGGCTTTGAAGGTCTTGATACAATCGTTAGTCAAGGCTCAGAATCGTATGAAGCAACAGGCCGATAAACACTGAACTGAAAGAGTTTTTGAAATGGGCACTTGGGTTTATCTCAAATTGCAACCGTACATGCAGAAGTTGTTAAGGGTTCACAAGCACTCGAAGCTCACCCCTAAGTATTTCGGTCCCTTTTTAATTGTGGAAAAGGTGGGAAATGTTGCGTATAGGTTGGACTTGCCGGGAGAGGCTCAAATTCACCCTGTCTTCCATGTTTCGTTGCTCAAGGAAGCGGGTGGACCACCATCTAAAGTCATCCCTCTTCCAACAGAAGCTCGGTTCACTCTTCAGCCGCATGCCTTCTTGGATCGTAAGCTTGTTAAACGTGGCAAACGGGCAGCTATGAGAGTGTTGGTGCAATGGCAGGGGCAGTCGACTCAAGATGCAACGTGGGAATTTTTGGACGAGCTGAAGCTACGTTTTCCGGATTTTTCTGAGCTCACTTCTTGAGGACAAAAAGTGGGTTAAGGAGGGAGTATTGATATAATCAATGAGTCTCGTTTCCATATTTAGTGTTTTTCTTATTTTTGTGTGGTTTGAAGGTTCTGAGGACCATTATGGCCTTTACAATATTGTGTTGGGTGTCTTTTGTAAGTTTGGACATTTTGATGTTTTGGTTATATAACCTAGCGCCGATCAGACCTGGAGATATCCAGAAATCGGTTTTCCTTCCATCTCTATAGCTTTCTGTTCTAACCCTATTAATAATTGAGTTAACGGTGATCGGCGGCTAAGGAGTTGCGAGTCGTCGATCAAATAACGACAGGCAACGAGTAGGTTGTTTGTGCGGCGCTAACTTGGAAACAAGGTGGTTTCCAATCGGGGTGTTTGGCGCAAAAGGTTGTTATCGAAAATCGGTTTCGTGATTTAATTGTTTTGTAGCGGAGTCGGGATTTTCGATTGGCTTTTGTGAGTCGTACATCTTGGTGATTAAAGAATATTAAACTATGTGTAACAAAAGTCAACCTATTTGCTTTGATAACTAGTGCAAAGTTTCGAAGGAAAAGAAAAAAGAAATTATTGCAATTAAATATTTTTTTGTGCTGCCTGTTACGTCGAATTCAAAAGGAAAAACAATAGTTTGATTTATTTACGAGTAAGCGGGTTCGGTTTTGAAAAGTTGTTCAGACTGGTTGGCTTGTATTTTGTTCCAACGAAGTGGAGCAAGGGTGTTTAACGATATCAATGGCAGGTAACAAAGAAGAGCCGATAATCCAACCCAAAGCGGGGGGGGATGTCGTTGCAGGTTCCAAAGCTGAATAGAACTAATTACATCACATGGGCGATTGTGGTGGAAGTGATCTTAGATGATCAAGAGTTATGGGAAGTTGTTCAACCGAATGAGGGTGCGGTTATTGATGCGAAGAAGAATAAAACGGCAAGAGCGTTTTGTTTAAAGTAATAGAAGGTGCTATTCTTCTTCGGGTGTTTCAATACAAGAATGCCCGGGAAATATGTAAGACTTTAAAAGCACGGTATGTTGGGGCCGAGCTAGTTCAAAAGGCTCGACTACTAACGTTAAAAAGTGAATTTGAGAAACTCAAGATGGCAGAAAACGAGACCATTGATCAGTTTGCGGGAAAAACAACAAGTATGGTTTCAAAGGCAACGAGTCTAGGTCACGTGTTCGAGCAATATGTCTTTGTGAAGAAGTTACCGGTTGCGGTTTCAGATAAGTACTTTCAACTTGTAGCCTCAA